>NC_046160.1:68905755-68967106 GCF_011064425.1 Rattus rattus
TAGTTCTATGGTGGAACATTTGGGATCACTTAAGTATACAATCATATTGTCTGCAAATCATGATATTTTGACTTCTTCCTTTCCAATCTGTATCCCTTTGATCTCCTTTTGTTGTCTGATTGCTCTGGAACTATATTGAACTCTCAAGAACTATATTGAATAAGTAGGGAGAGAGTGGGCAGCCTTGTCTAGTCCCCGATTTTAGTGGGATTGCTTCAAGTTGCCCTCCATTTAGTTTAATACTGGCTACTGGTTTGCCGTATATGGCTTTTACTATCTTTAGGTATGGGCCTTGAATTCCTCTTCTTTTCCGGAACTTTATCATGAAGGGGTGTTGTATTTTGTCAAATGCTTTCTCAGTCTTTAATGAAATGATCATGTGGTTTTATCTTTCTGTTTGTTTATATAGTGGATTACGTTGATGCTTTTTCGTGTGTTAAACCATCCTTGCATCCCTGGAATGAAGCCTACTTGATCATGATGGATGATTGTTTTGATATGGTCCTGGATTCGGTTTGGAACAATTTTACTGAGTATTTTGTGTTGATATTCATAAGGGAAATTGGTGTGACGTTCTCTTTCTTTGTTGGGTCTTTGTATGGTATAGGTATAAGAGTAATTGTGGCTTCATAGAAGGAATTCAGTAGTCCTCCACCTGTTTCAATTTCATGGAATAGTTTGGATAGTATTGGTATGAGGTCTTCTATGAAGGTCTGATAGAATTCTGCACTGAACCAATCTGGACCTGGGCTCTTTTTGGTTGGGAGACTTTTAATGACTGCTTCAGATTCAATGCAATCCCCATCAAAATTCCAAGCCAATTCTTCATGGATTTAGACAGAACAACTTGCAAATTCGTCTGGAATAACAAAAAAGCCCAGGGTAGCTAAAACTATCCTCAACAATAAAAGACTTCCAGGGAAATCACTATCCCTGAACTCAAGAAGTATCACAGAGCAACAGTGATAAAACCTGTATGGTATTGGTATAGAGACAGACAGATAGACCAGTGGAATAGAATTGCAGACCCAGAAATGAACCCACACACCTATGGTCACTTAGTTTTTGACAAATGATCCAAGGAAAAAAGATAGCATTTTCAGAAAATGGTGCTGGATCAAATGGAGGTAAGCATGTAGAAGAATGCAGCTCTATCCATTCATATCACCCTGTACAAAGCTTAAGTCCAAGTGGATCAAGGACTTCCACATCAAACCAGATATTCCCAAACTTATAGAAGAAGAAGGGGGAAAAAACCTCGAACACATAGGCACTGGAGAAACACCAATAGCTTATGCTCTAAGATAAAAAATCGACAAATGGGATCTCATAAATCTGCAAAGCTTCTATAAGGTGAAGGACACAGTTGTAAGGGCAAAATGGCAACCAACAGATTGGGAAAATATCTTTACTAATTCTGTGACCAATAGAGGGCTTATATCCAAAATATACAAAGAACTAATGAAATTAGACCGCAGGGAGACAAATAACCATATTAAAAAAGAGGGCTCAGAGCTAAACAAAGAATTCACAGCTGAGGAATGCCGAATGGCTAAGAAACAGGCTAAGAAACACCTAAAGAAATGTTCAACATCTTTAGTCATAAGGGAAATGCAAATCAAAACAACCCTGAGATTCCACCTCACACCAGTGACTGGCTAAGATCAAAAACTCAGGTGACAGCAGATGCTGGTGAGGATGTGGAGAAGGAGGAACACTCCTCCATTGTTGGTGGAATTACAGACTGATACAACCATTCTGGAAATCAGTCTGGAGGTTCCTCAGAAAATTGGACATTGAACTGCCTGAGGATCCAGCTATACCTCTCTTGGGTATATACCCAAAAGATGCCCCAACATATAAAAAAGACACGTGCTCCACTCTGTTTAAAGCAGCCTCATTTATAATAACCAGAAGCTGAAAAGAACCCAGATGCCCTTCAACAGAGGAATGGATACAAAAAAATGTGGTACATCTACACAATTTAATACTACTCAGCTATCAAAAACAATGACTTTATGAAATTCATAGGCAAATGGATGGAACTAGAAAATATCATCATGAGTGAGGTAAGCCAATCACAGAAAAACACACATGGTATGTACTCATTGATAACTGGATATTAACCCAAATGTTCGAATTACCCTAGATGCACAGAATACATGAATCCCAAGAAGGATGACCAAAATACGAATGCTTCACTCCTTCTTAAAAGGGGAACAAAATAACCCTTGGGAGGGAATAGGGAGGCAAAGTTTAGAATAGAGACTGAAGGAACACCCATTCAGAGCCTGCCCAACATGTGGCCCATACATATACAGCCACCAAACTAGATAAGATGGATGAGGCAAAGAATTGCAGGCTGACAGGAACTGGATGTAGATCTCTCTTGAGAGACAAACCCAGAACACAGCAAATACATAGGCGAATGCCAGGAGCAAACTACTGAACTGAGAATGGGACCCCCATTGAAGGAATCTTAGAAAGGACTTAAAAAGCTTGAAGGGGCTTGAGATCCCATATGAACAACAATGCCAACCAACCAGAACTTCCAGGGACTAAGCCAGTACCCAAAGAGTATACATGGACTGACCCTGTGCTCCAACTGCATAGGTAGCAATGAATAGTCTAGTAAGAGCACCAGTGGAAGGGGAAGCCCTTGGTCCTGCCAAGGCTGAATCCCCAGTGAATGTGATTGTTGGGGGGAGGGGCCAGGGGGATTTTGTCCTGGAAACTGGGAAAGGGAATAACAATTGAAATGTAAATAAGAAATACCCAATTTAATAAAGATGGAGAAAAAGAAGCAAACTAATCAAAACAGTGTAAAAAAAACATGAAATTGTATTTGTAAGTGTGTTGGGATTTTAAAGTTATTTTTGTGGCAGGGAGCTGTACCTGCTGTTTATTGGAATGTCTTTTCTTGGTTGTAGGATGAGCACCTGGCTGCCTTGTTCCAGAAGCTGGAGGAACCGTTTGTTCTGTTAAGCAGGAGGATGGGACACTGCAATATTTAGAGGAATTGCTATCTATATTAATGGTTAGAGATATTGAGTGCTTTTTACTGGTTTTGTGCCCAATTTTATCATGAACTTTTTAAGATTAAGAAAAAATTGTTTTAATCTTCAATTACTTATAGTCTGACTTATTTGCTTTTCTGTGGCTATAATGAAATACCATGACCAAGTCAGTTTATGGAAGAGTTTATTTTGGTTGGGCTTCCATGAGACCATCATGGCAGGGTGCTGAGAGATCACATGTTAAACCCCAAATATGAAGCAGAGAGAGTGAACAGGAATTGGGGCTAGTCTATATACTAGCCTCAGAGCTAGCCCCTAGCAAGGTATAGCCTGTAAAGTCACCACCAGGGTTCAGACATTTGAGCCTATGGGAGATATTCTCATTCAAACCACCACATTTCCCTCCCAGGCTCCAAAGGCCATTGTTATAATATGAAGTATATTTAATCCTACTTCAGAAGTCCCCATGGTCTCCCACAGTCTCGATAAAACCCTGTGAATTTGAAAAGTGAATTAATTTCAACATACAATGGAAAAGATATATATTACTATTTCCTAAAAGGAGGAATGGGGGCATAGACAGAAAACGCTGGACCAAGAAAGACTGATAAGGCAGCATGTAAACATCAAGTCCCCTAGGACAGACTTCCCACCTCTGGTCATGGCCCATTTACAGGGGCTCCCTAAGACCATCTGTAAACATATATTTACATTATGATTCATGACAGTAGCAAAATTACAGTTGTGAAGTAGCAACAAAGATAATTTTATGGTTGGGGTTCACCACAACACAAGGAATTACATTAAAGGGTCACAGCATTAGGAAGGTTGAGAACCAGGGCTCTAGCTTAATATCTGATATCAGAGGCTTAGATGGCACCATCCCTCCATCTTTCTGGTGTTAAATATATCTCTTCCAGACTGGTTCTATCCCATGTAAGCAACTCTCCCTGGCAGAAATCACAGCTTTGGTGCTTCCAACACCTTGGAGTCTGTACAAGTATCCCAGGCTTCACTTCATCTCTCAGGGTCTTCATGCAGGAACTCAGGATTAGGGTTGGCCCTGAGGTCCTTTGGGGTGCATGCTTGTGTTTTCCTAGAGAAAGATCTGTTTTTTCTTGCTTGAGAAAGGGTACATACATAGCAGAGAACATTTTTAGATTTGTCAAAGAAGGTCAGAAAAGGGCCATAATTGTCAGTCTAGAAAGGGTATCACCGAGTTACCCCTTTGTGTTGGTTGCCTCTTCTACCAGCTCTATCTACTCTTCCTGGGTCTAGTCTCTGGAATGAATGAGTAGTTTGTCTTGTGGGTTGGTGTAGATATATGGAAATTTTAATTTTTATATAGTTTTAGCTATGAACTCCCTGTCTGAAGACTTATCTGCTGTGATGATTTGAATAGGAATGACCACCAGAGGCTCATATGCTTGGATGCTTGTCCTATAAGGAGTGGCACTATTAGGAGGTGGGGCCTTGTTGGAGTATGTGTGGCCATGTTGGAGGAAGTGGGTCACTGGGAAAGTGGGCTGTGAGGTCTTTATATTCAAGCTATGACCAGTGTCGACACAGTCTCCTGCTCCTGCCTTCAGATGAAGATGTAGAACTCTCAGCTCCTTCTCCAGCACGATGCCTCCCTGAATGCTGACGTGCTTCCCACCATGGCAATAATGGACTAAACTTCTGAGAGTGTAAGCCAGCCCAATGTCAGTTTTCCTTATCAAAGTTGACTCAGTAACAGTGTCTCTTCACAGCAATAAAACTGTAAGACACCTATTCACCTACATTTTTTTGCCCAGTGAGATTGTTCCATCTGTTTCTGGCCCTCAATTATTTATTTATTTAATTAATTTTATTTTCCTTTTTTTTACACCAAATAATTTCTTTCTGAGTTTTCATTTACTCAATCTAGATTTATTCCTTTCTGATCATTTTAGCACTTGTCTTTCTTTATTGAGTATTACTACCCAAATTTTTCTTAATTTTGAGTCTTCTTGATGGTCATAGTTGTGTATGTTTGCCCCCAATTGACAGCAAATTGCTGTCAATATGTATGTCAGTGTCATTTTTTGAACCCATGCAGTTGACTGATACATATTTGTCATTTGAGATCTCTTCATATATCACTGTGCTTGATTGCCTGGTTGTCTTCATACTGGTTTAGATGAATTCACCTTGTTTCTCTGGGTCCATGGGTAATTAATTAATTAATTAATTAATCAATTAACATGAGTACACTATTGCTGTCTTCAGACACATCAGGATAGGGCATCAGATCCCATTACAGATGGTTGTGAGCCACCATGTCGTTGTTGGGAATTGAACTCAGGACCTCTTATCCACTGAGCTATCTCTCCTGCCCAGGTCCATGCCTCTTTTTTTTTTTTTTTTTTTTTTTTTTTTTTTTTTTTTCGAGCTGGGGACTGAACCCAGGGCCTTGCGCCTCCTAGGTAAGCGCCTACCACTGAGCTAAATCCCCAGCCCCGGTCCATGCCTCTTAAGGTATGTGCAATATTAGCCCTCTTTAGTCCTTACTATAGTTCCTTGTTATATAGACACAAGGTAGAGCTACATTTTCATTACTATATTAATTGTACTGTTGTTGTCTCTGTGATGACTTAATCTAACTATTTTATTTATGCGTTGAGTTAAAGTTAAGTACTAATCAATCAAGATATTTGCTTAACGAGAGCAGATCATACTGTTTATAATTACAAGTTTTGCTGGTAAAGTGTTACTTCAGAGTGGATCCTGGTACAGCTTTTAGAGTTAGCCTATAGAAAATGCAAAAATTTTCTTCAACATACCTTGGCAAATTTAATTTCTTAGACTTTGGTCATATATACTCTGAGACGCTAAGAATGTTAAAAACAAAATCACAGCTTTTTATATTTACTACTTAAGAAACTCTTCAATTCTCTATAGCACCTTATGTGGGAAAAAGCAAAGGAGGAAAAGAGAGCAGTGGTACTATTTTAATTCTTATATTTGGTCTGAAGTTTCTTTTATCTTTGTTTCCTTCTGGTGTTTGATTTAGGACATTAAGGTCCTTTTGGGTTCTTTCACTAGTAGGGAGGGGCTGACTGTACAAAGACCCTTTGCTTTGTGTTTTGAGCCCTTTAGGTCTTTTGACTGTCCTGTATAGCCTTCAGCCTGTGTATTGATCTTACACAGCCTGCAGTGTAAGCAGTTGAGAGAGCTGGTCTTGCTGCCTGTGTCCTGTGCCATGTAGAGAAGTTTAGGGATGTTGGAAATCAAAGTGTGCACGGGAAGATTGACTTGGGAGAGAGATGCCTAGACCAGCCCATTGTTATCTGTGAGAAAGCTTTGGAAAGATACCTGCTGTGTTTTCAGTTGCTAATTTTCAGTTGTGAAGGCCTCATCTCAGGCAACCTTTACTTCCTGTCTTTCCTTTTTTTTCTGTCTCAGGAACCCCAACTGTGTTGTGTCATTGGCGCCACCTTGTGCCCCAGCTCAGGTCTGGTGTGCTACCTCTGGTTGCCTAGGTTTGCTTGGGGCTTGGGCAGGGAGCCTCTCAGTTAGCTCTCTGTACGCCCTTTAGACTCATGCTTAATTTCCACCCAGAAGCAGCTTTAGAGTGAAGCCCTAGTTGTTAATATTCAGTGGATGGGGGTGGATTTCTGTATCGGGTTACTTCGGTTCTAAGCCTGGCATGGGTTTGTCAATTTGTTACTAAAATTTCCAACCTTAACAGACCATGTAAAAGACACACAATCCAATTTTAATTATAAGTTATATGCCTAGATTGGGCATATCTAATACAATACTAACTTATTTCCCAATTCTAAGACTCCTTATTACTTCTGGTTTCTCCCAGCCACATGATTCTGGTGCATAGTGGCTTCCTTCTCTCCTCTTCCTTCATCTCTTTTTCTCCTTCTACCTGCCACCCCCTCCTGAGCCTCCAGTCCCACCTTTCCTATCCACTACCCAATCATAGGCTCTAACCTTTTATTGACCTATTAAAGTGGAGAGAAGGTTCACATAGCATCACCTAAGTACATGATGCTCTGCTTGTGGGGTGGGGGCAACCCCTCTTGAGGAACCAATATGAACAATAATATACAAGCAGCATCAAGCCAAACCACTACAGTTTACTCGTAAGATCACAGTTTTTAGTACAAAATCCAATAATGTTAGTTGTTTAAATGTGTGTCTTACTATATTTCTTACACAGCTGTTTTCCAAATGTGGGTTTGTCTGGTGTGCTGTACCAGCATAGAGTATTCATAGTTAACAGTGTATTTTCTTGCCACCAATACATGAATTTTTGTTGGATATGCTAAAGAGTCATAATGGTTTTACACAGGAAAGCTAATTGTCAGAATTTTGTTTTGTTTGTGAGTCAGGGTTTCCTGTATAGCCCTGGCTGTCCTGGAACTCACTTTGTAGACCAGGCTGCCTTCAGACTTACAGAGATGTGCCTGCCCTCTGTCTCTGAATGCTAGGGTTTAAGTCCTGTGCCCAGCTTGATATTTTGCTTTCTTTCTTTCTTCTCTCTCTCTCTCTCTCTCTCTCTCTCTCTCTCTCTCTCTCTCTCTCTCTCTCTCTCTCTCTCCCAGTCAATGGATTTTATTTGGTCACAGGGTCACAGGCCAGGTATGGCCCCAGCTTTATTTGACCTTCTTCTTTGGTGCTCAGGTTGTTGGAGTGGCTGAACTTCTTGTAGCAGTAGACTACACTGTGTGCAGGCATGAGTAGCACTTGTGGCAGATCATCTTGTCACAATTGTAATTCTGGACAAGGTGACAAAGGGATGACTCGATGATGCCACTGTGCAGACGCAGCACCAGGTGCAAGGTGAACTCTTTCTGGATGTTGTAGTTGGACAGGGTGTGGCCATCCTCCAACTGTTTGCCAGTGAATATCAGCTCTGCTGGTCGGTGGGATGCCTTCCGTTGTCTTGGATCATTATTGATGGTGTCACTGGGCTCGATCTCAAGAGTAATGGTCTTGCCCATTAGGGTCTTCATGAAGATCTGCATGTTGGCACCTGCCACTTGGCCACCTTGCTGAAGAGAAAGAGTGGTTTGGGTTTTTTTGGGTTTTTTGTTTGTTTGTTTTGTTTTTTCTTTTTAATACTTAGATCATTTTGTTGACTTCTCGGTGTTTGTGGAGGGCTGGTATAATTTGCATTTTAAATATATTTACCTGGATCTTCACTGCTTGCTCTGTCCTTTTTCTTAACAGGCAGGTGTACATTGATTTGGGACTGAATAGACTTTTTTTTAAATTGTTTCCAGTCTGTGTTCTTGTTTCACTGGCCTTTTATGAGTCAGTTGTTCACAGAATTGGCTGTCACACTGCACGAAAGATTCAGCCAGAGGTTGAGACAAGTAGAAATGGGTGGCAGTTTTAGGATCTGTACTATCATATTTTGGAACACCAGGGGTATTATTAGAAGTAATATTATTATAATGTAGTGTTATCCTAATAGTTGGATTATAATAATCCTTATTAACAATCTCTGGTTATTCTAAGTCAGTAATTTTCCTTATGAGATAATATTTACTTTCACCTCCATAAATATAATAGTCATGCGGCAGAACTAGTAACAGCTAACGATGAAAGAACAATTCCCTGTGTATATAGACTTTGGTTTTTTTGTGAACTACTTTTTGAAATATGTCGATTTATAACAGCAGTATTGTTGGTATCAGGAATTGCCTTGAGCAGCGACACCATTTGGTAACTGTTGACATGGAAACAGCCCTACATTCCCAGTATTCCTTTGGTCCAAATCCCAACTCCACGTGGGAGTAGTTATGTCATATTCCAAATGAAAGGCAGACTTCTTCTGCCCTCATGGTCTCTCTTCTCTTCATTGTTTTCTCTTTTTCTCTCGCCCCTTTCCCTTGTCTTGTTCTCCCATTAAATCTCACCAAGTGGAACTGTGTTAGTTCTGTGTGCTCTATTTGGATGGGTGTGGTGCGTACTTTATTACAAAGCGATTTTAATAACAACAAGTATGATAATTTAAGAGCTTGGAAATCAGACTGACTGGAAATAAATTCCAATTTGGGCACTCACCAGCTGTTGAACTTATATTACTAATATAAAAGTTGTGGGTGATAGTAATTTTTCCCTATAGTGTTGTGAGAATTAATCTAACTCCTTGTAAATCTCTCATGTTTTATTACTTATCAGGAACATTGGGTACTAGTAGCCATTTTAATTGTTTCATGAAATAAAGTTTGTAGAGTTGTGGAGAATGGAGTTTATCAAAGTTAAACGACACATAACTACACATAACTAAATTGTATAATCAGATTTATCTTATAATATTATAATCTTAAAGGAAGAAGGTTAAAATGTAGAATAGGAAATAATGCTATGCTATTGTTAGAAGTGATTTAACATTCTATCAGAAATCTGAAGAAATGGGGGGTTGAGGATTTAGCTTAGTGGTAGAGCGCTTGCCTAGCAAACGCAAGGCCCTGGGTTCGATCCCCAGCTCCATTAAAAAAAACAAAAAAAAAAAACAAAAAAAAACTGAAGAAATGGAAATTCATCTATTAAGGTGGCATACAGTCCATAATACATTCTATATTATGTTAACATTATTCTTAAATGTGATTTTTTAAAATGGACTAAATATGTTTTTAATGAGAAGAATTAATTTGGGTTTCAATGCTCTTTTTTTCCGATTAGGCAATATGTCAGTATTGAGGGCACCCAGACATCAGAGCTCTGGAAGGCATGTTGATGCTGTTTTCTTCTTTGTCTCTTGGGGGTGAGAAGTATAACAGATCTTAAAGAGCTGTATTCTTGTTTGTTTAAAAAAACTGATACATAAGAGAGTGTATGTTGTGTGTGTGTATGTGTCTGTGTGTGTGTGTGCATCTGTGTGTGTGTATCTGAAATGATAACAATATATTCTTTGGAAAGTATTTTGTTCTTTCTCAATTAAATTTATTCATTTGTTCAAATTGGCTACCCTTTATTATCACAGGTATAGGGAAATTAGAATCCTACTGCTTTAGTGTACGTTGAAATATACAGAGAAGAGTATCTTAAAGTGAGGACTCTGTTATCTAACATAGATGAGAGTTTCTGGATATTTTCTATATCTTTTTATTGCTCATTAAGGGAAATTTTCTGCTATACTGTGTCTTCAGACTTTCTCTTCTGTTCAAATAACTCCTCCCTTAATGTAGGTAAACATACTAACTTCTGGGTTTTGGATAATTCTGTATCATTGAGTTGAGTCAACTGGGCAGTCTGTTTTGCAAATGAAATTTCAGGTTTATCTGTGTACTACTTACTAGTATTAGAAGCATTTATTTAGCATTTTTCTTTAGTTCTTTCTGGACAAGAAAGCTACATTTGCACTTTCGTTTGAAAGTCAGTTTTTCTCTTATGTGAAAATACTAGAAAATTCTAGATTCCCAACAAGGCTTTATTTTTGTTCTAGGTAGTTTTGACTCAGCTATGAAAGGGATTTTTCTGAATGTAAAGGAATTGATTTTAGGCCAGGGACACTTACCTTCTGGTCTATTGTTCTTTTGTCTGGCTTGTGCAGTGAGGCAGGAGAGCTTTGTGTGTTATGTTTTCTTTGTTCGGAGCCCCCTGCTCTCTAAACCTATTTATACCTACATAAGAATACAGAATTACAAAAGTCTGATTGTAGTTTTTTGTCTCATTTTCTTCTCCTACAATCTGAACCTGGGATCCGAGTTGCCTGTTTTTCATTGTAAGAAATCAAAGGCTACAGAAAACTGACTCTGCTGCTGTTAGATTGAGTCAGTTCATCAGAGCCATGTTTGGTGGAGCAAGCTTTTAATCCTAGCAGGTGAACCTCTATGAGTTCCTGGCCAGCCTGGTGTACATAGAACACCGTTTCATCTTGATGCTAACCCCCAGCTGGAATGGCATTATAACCAGAATAAACTGAAAGGAAAAGCAGGTGCACATAAGTTCTTTAAAGCAATAGTCCTCCCATGGATGGCCTCTGAATGTTGTTGTTGGAGTTGGTGCATTAGAAGTAAATGTAGAATTGGAATAATTAGCTCTTTGAAGGCTTTAAGAATGCTAGTGACTGTAGAGAGAGTATCTTGGGTATTTGTATGGATATATCACCTTTCAGTTAAAAAAAAATATGGCCTATAGGAAAGGGTAGAATAGCAGGTGGGACATACAGGAGGCAGAAAGAATTCTGGGATAGAGCCAGGTGGGAGAGATTTGCCCTGGAAAATGTGACCAGACAGACTCCTGGTTCTTGAGCACAGGTAATGAGCCACATGGCAGAATGTAGATTTGTGTAAGTGGGTTAGAATTTGTCAGAGAATAGTCTAGCTCAATGGCCAAGGTATTTGTTAATATATTTTGAGTCTCCGTCTTATTTCTGGGAGCATGGGGCTGAGAGGAAGAACCAGGTCCAAACTTCTACAAGTGACAACATAAACCCAAACAAAATCTAAATCTGAGCAATGACCAGTGTATAGTTTTGGTTTCTGGAAATGGAGGAGGATGTTCACCTGGAACTGAATCCCAACTTAGGTTGGGAGTGAAAGCATGGTTTTTTCATATTAACTAGATGAGCTATTAGCGATTTGGCTTATGTCACCATGCAGACACTGAAGTTTATGTTCTTCAGTATTTTTTAAAACTTAAAAGCAGACACCATGGTACCTAATCTCGGCTTTCAGGAGATGACACCAAGAGAACAGAACTTTCAAGGGAAGGCTACAGAGCAGGGAACCCCGACTCAAGGAAGGACAAAACCACTATTAGTAACCAGAGTCTAAATGCCTCATTTGAGTGAGTTGGTTTCTTAGAAAAAATATTTCCATAACTGTCTTGGAAAATTAGTCTCTTTACAATCACAAGATCTTCATTTGTTTTACTACACTGCATTACAGTTGCAAAGAAATTGGCAAGTCTTTCCCATTTGTTTCATTGTAGAATAAATTGTAAAACCACAAATATTAAAAAAAAATCATTGTTTTAAGAACACATTAACGAGAAGAAAGACATATAGCACAGTAGAAAGGATCTAGATTTTGGTTTTATCCCAGTTACTTCTGTTTCCTGTTTTGTCAGATTTTAAAAAAACAATGGTTATTTTAGAAACGACCCTGTTGAGGCAAAACAGAATCTGGCCATCTGGATTTCTTTTCTGGAATTAGTCTTTCTTGGTTGCCATCATCTGCTTACACGGTGCACCGGGAAGGGTGATTGTAGACACACATTTATATTTTATATGTGTATCAGTTTTTCAAGTTTTCTAGGGCTCTTATTAGCTGTTAAATGTTTTCAGAAAATTTTGAGATTAGTGATTTGTGTCAGTAGATCTTGGGATAACTTCCTGAGCTTGTTGAGTCTTTGTTTCATTGTTTGTGGTCAGCTTCTTCGGCATACTTGTGTACCAGGTTGCTTTTTCTTTCTGAATTTCCTACTTCGTGTTATTAAACAGATAGAAATTTAAGTTCTAAAAAGCAAGGGATGTGTAACTGAAGGAAGTACACAGTACGTGTCCCATGCTGAGCACTAAGAAAATACTTAGTGAACATCTGTCAAAATGAGGGAAAAAAAAAAAAAACAGTTGTGCATGTTTGGTGGTGTTTCTATGTTCCTCTGTTGCTCAGTCTGGTGGGTAGACTCCAAGTCAGCTGCTTGTTTTAGTAGACTACATCTAGATTTTGACCCGGGTAGGTGCTTGTTCTTTGAAAGTAGCAGGAAACTAATCTTCTTTTGTCTTGCTTTCCATCACTGGCTGGCCAAGCATGGTTTTGCAGCAGAATATTTTCTTTGCTTACTTAATTAGCTGCATCTTATTAGCCACTGGATTTTTAAAATATTTAACATCCTTTTATAATTCATATCTTTTTCATTACTTTTGGATGGGCCACCAGAAGTCAAATATTAGAGGAAATGTTTAAGTTCCACTTGCTATTGAAAAGTGACAAAATGAAATATTCCTTTCCTTTAAAAAAGTGGTCATAATACCTTGATACTATATTCTTGTTTTAACTTTATGACATTCATTTTTGTATCTTAAGGTCTTTGACCCATTTGGAGCCTGTAAAAGTATTTGCTAGATATAAAATGACTATATTGTCTTTTATTAAATTTACAGCCAAACGTGTGCCTAAAACTCCTTTTCCAATGCCTTCCTTCTACATTTTTCCAATATCACATTCTCTGAGTCATTATTAGACATCTCACAAAAGTTAAATGTACTAAGAGTCATTTTAGAAGTTAGTATCTTTCACTTCTACACATTAGCTCTATAAAAATCAGGTCTAATATTAACTTGTATTGTTAGATGAAGCATCTTTCGTGTTTTTTGGAAACTGATTTCTTGTTCCTTATATTAAGAAATTAGGTCAATGTAACTAGAGCATTTGATCCGTCTGTGACTTCCTTTGTGTGCTGTTTCCTGAATCATCTCTTTGATGATTCCATTTAGAGCTATTTAATCTCTGCACATGTTTGGGGCCTTTTACAAACCCTTCCTGGATCAGGATGCAGATGTTTTCTACCCTGTTAGCAACTTTACTTTTCATTCTACAAGAGCAACAATTTAAATTCTATTAGTCACAGACTGAGTCTCAGTGTAATCACAATTTCACAATTTACTCTTTCACAATTTTGTGTCTTGGTCTCTGATTTCTCCAACTATTCCTCCACATCCTTTCTCCATGTGCTTGTCTAGTTTGCCCTCCAGTGAGGACCGTGTATCCTTGCATTTCCATGAATCTCACATAGAGTAGCTCACTCTGCTTGTGGAGAGACCCATGCACTCTGCTGCACTGTGGAACAGGTCAGCTAGCCCAGTGAAGAGGAACACTATGGTGTTGCCTCTCAGGCCAGGGCAGTGGGGGTGCATGGCCCACACTCAGTGGTCAAAGATGAACTTTGCATAATTTCCAAGTGAGACTCTTATTTTAAAAGTCTTTAAAATATAAAGGTAATGCAACTTCCTTTTAAAGCTTAATTCATGGTTGTAACTTTGGAATATAATATATCATGGCTGTTGTCTTTGTTTAGTGGCATTTTCTGTTGGATTGTTACTGATGACACTTAAATTCTTGCAGATTAAATAGTGGACTGTTGTGAAAACACTGGATAATCTGCTCAGTTTGTCTTGAGTTTGTAAGAATGTGACACGTACTTACATTTTACCAGAAGCCATAGCTATGGGTGCTAGGATCTGAAAATATCTGTATGGGCTGTGTATTAGGTAAAGATGTTGATGGTTATTGGTCAGATAAGGAAAAGTTATTGGTGGGTTTGTATTTAAATGCTCCCTACATACTGGCTCCCAATATCTGGAAGCCATGAGGGGCAGATCCTCAAGTACCCCAAGTGATGCTTTGTAAACTTTGCCTCTTAGTTTAACTCATCAAAAATGGATAGAGTCTGTGATTATGCAATAGAAGAAGAAAGGTGGGACTTGAGGATGGAGTGGAGGGTCTCAAGAGAGAGGAATAGGGGGAATAAGAGAGGAGACCAAGGGAGGAGGAAGCCACCATGTGAGGAGATGGACCCTGAGTATATGGCCTGGAAAAAGAGCAAGTAACAAGGGACATTATGGCATAGAAATAGGTTAGTATAGCTGTAAACCTGCCCAATTAGCCTTATGACCTTTAAATAAAGTACCTGGATTGTGTGTCTTTTATTTGGACTAGTTAGAGTGTTTAATTCCTTTTATAATTGGTGCCTTTGACCCTGAGATTAAGTCTCATGCTCTACTGAAATGAAGTTAGATATTGTACTGTGTGTTTCTGGTGGTGCAATAATTTGCTGTTTTTCATAGAGCATTGAGGTGTTTCAATATGTGTGAAAAAGAGGCAGTGAGTAGTTTTTTAAACTGTGTGCTACTGCAGTGTACATAGAATAGCTTTGTTTGGAATTAGCTAAAGTGATAGTTTTGGGTCTTGCTTTACTAACAGTGTTGTTTGTAGCAGAAAAAGTTCTATAACAGCACACATCATGCTTAACCTAATAGTATTATCCAGAGACAATGACCAATTTCTTTAATATACTTATCCATTATTAATGGACTTCTTTATGGTTCAGGTGCCGGGCACATTTATACATCTGGGTGAGATTGCAAATGTGGTTTGGATATTACAAATGATGGTAAGCTGTTTTTCTATCGATACTGGAATTATGTTCTGTAAAGCAGTTACTACTGACAAAAATTGAGCTCAGGTTTTTTAGTTGAAGGTGGACTTGTTTCATGACAAGTAGAAAATAATGCTGTTAGACCGTTTTTACCTGTGTGTAGAAAAACTTTAATGTTTAAGATAAAGTGTCATTATAGTATATAAAAATATTTACATAACGTGCATATATTTGTGTGTGTGTGTGTGTGTGTGTGTGTGCACGCATGTATGGATGGATGTAGTGTATAGATGAGATCATCTAGTTACACTGACTTAGTATCTGGATATGGGAAACAGGGAACCAAACTTTCTAAAAATGATTAGTAAGTTTTTGTTTAATCAAATGGCTGGCAGAAACTTGAAATTTCTTTAAATATTAGTTTTATGTTCTATAGAAAGTTCTTTTAGGAAAGAAAAAATAACCATTCCAAGAAAGTTCTTTTTGTTTTTCCAATTATAGTGAGCTGCATTGTTCTCCTAAGCAAGGGAGTGGACTTCATCCTCCTTACCACTTTCATCCTTGCCTACCCCAGGGACTGTGTTACAATGTAACAGAATCGTTTCCATTTATTAAAACATGATACCATGAGTTCATTGTGACGCGCTTTTGTCTGAACACTGCTGAAGAATAAAAAAACAATTTTACTAGTTTTTGTACTAATTATAGAAATAACGGCAATTCATGCAGGTGTTTGGAACCTTAATATTTGCACCTTAAAATAATAGAAACCATATTTCCTTAATAAAATTTAAGGAAAATCTGTTTTAACATAATGATTAAATCTTATTTTACTGCAGACCTAATATCAGATTCATCAGTGAGTAAGAATCCCGATTCTATGCAAAGAAATTGATTCTGTTTTTCTCAAGAGATGAAATTGCTTCTTGTGGCCATGAAGGCAGGTATGGAGAAGCTAAGTGAGTTCTATTTCTTAATGGATAGTTGTTTTTTTTATATTTTTAGAAAGATTAAGCCTCGCAAGTCAGTTCTACAATTTCCAGATATGAAATATATATTACAAAGGAAATATTTTAGTCTGAGTCCTTCATCTATACTACCATGTAAAGAATTTTAAATAACATAATAGTCCCTAGTGATTCTCCACTGAAAACCAATAATAATAATAATAATAATAATAATAATAATAAATAATAGGCATTGTCATGTTTATCTTCCATCCGGTATAAAATGGAAAGAAATTGAAAGCTACATTTCTCTTTTTCTTTTTCTTTTTTTATTTGAATGGCATTGGAGGGGCCTTATTTGTCAGTCTTTACAAATAAGAAAAACTCGCCTCACAACTGTTCATAACTGCAGTTCTGGGCAGTCTATCTCTTCACGGACACAGTCACATACATTCAAGAAATACACAGAAAATTAAGCTGAAACTCGATTTTCTTCTAAATTAAAAGTAAACGATCTTCTACCATTGCTGATGACCAATGTTGGCATCTGTGTGGTGCGTAAAATGAGGCAGGCAGCCGTTGGGCGTCGGTGCTTAAAGCTATTGATGGGGGTGGATCCAGACACCTATGGAGATGCTGCCGCAGGCAGCCAGCTACTAGAGATGTTACTCAACAGACAGTTTTCTGAGGGAGCAAAGCTTAAGTTACTGGGGGGTTGGCACTCTCTATGATCAGCGAAAAACCTATGAACTCTCAACTCCTTGGGGTCAGTGAGAAAGACCAGGGAAGAGAGAAAATTCAAACACACACACACACAAAAAAACACACAAACACACACACACACGCGCACACACACACACACACACACACACGCGCGCACACACACACACACAAACACACAGAGTTGATGTTAGAAGGAACAGTGTTCCAACCCATCATACACAAGACTTAACAGATACACATAGTTGATGGATGCCCTAACCCTTGTGCTTTATTCTTTGTTCCATCAACTTATATATCCCAGCCAAATCTTTCAAGCATCATTAAATCACAATGTAATTGTTTTAGTTTTCTTCTAAACAAAGACAGGAGTGATTATTTCATTATTTATCCTTAAAAAGTATTCTTAAAATACTCACAGATCTAACCACTTATATAAAAATCAGTCATATCTACTTTAAATCCTCAGAATTAGTATCTACTCAAGAGCAATTCTTTTTTTTTTTTTTTTTTTTTTTTTTGGTTTTTTTTTTTTGGGGCTGGGGACCGAACCCAGGGCCTTCGCTTCCTAAGCAAGCGCTCTAACCACTGAGCTAAATCCCCAACCCAAGAGCAATTCTTAATAAATCTCATCAGGAAGCTGAGGGCAAAAATGTGTATAAGAAATCAATTGTTAGTGCCAGAGATGTTGGCCAGTGAATGAATTTTCCCATAATTCTTAGATTAGGAGGAACATGTTGGCAGTGAACAGAGCAGAAATCCATAACAGCATAACAGCATCAAGTCCTCAGGACACAGCTCTCGGGACACATAGTCCTTGGAGCTGTCACACTGAGTCGCACCCACACGACTGTGGTAATGGGGGGGGTGCATACTAGATCCTATCTCCATTTTAAACTTGATACTTAAATGGTTTATTTTATTTACATGAAAAATGCATGAAGCTTGGGATTTGCTTGTTAATAACTTGAGAGGTTTCTTATTTGTTTGTAGTTCTCTGTGGTGATGTGAATGTTAGGAAAATTCCAGAAGCCACTGAGTACTAACAGAGTATTATTTATTCTTTTGCTCTTAGCAAAAGGGCAAGAAACACCTGTAGTTGTTTCTTAAGCAGGAATATGTTCAGTGAATTTCTTTAGTGTTTTACAGTTTTCATGGCACACATTCCTTTGTCATATTTATTTCAAGTATTTTGTTGTTGTTTTGTTTTGTTTTAGTTTCTTGAGAATAGTATTGTCCCCTTGCTTTCTGTGTTTGTCTTTTGTATATAAAAAGGATACTGATTCCTGTGCTTTAACTTTGTGTTTTTCAACTTTTATCAATATTTATCAGCTCTAGGAGTTTTTTTATGATTTAGTTTTTATGTATAGAATCTTAAAACCTGAAAATAAACATATATTGATTTCTTCTCTTCTCATTTGTATTTGCGTCATTACCCTGAATTGTTTAATTGCTTGACCTAACACTATAAGAAGTTTGTTGATAAGTGAGAAGAGTGAACATCCTTGTCTTGGTCCTGATTCCAACACAAATACTTTGAATTCTTCTCTCTTATGAATGACTTTTGCTGTATATTGCCTTTATCAAGTTGAGATAAATCCCTTGTATCCCTATTCTCTGCAAGACTTTCATCTCAAATTGAGGCTGTATTTTCTCAAAGGTCTTTTATGTTTGCAATAGAGTGGTACTTGTACTTATGTGGTAGATTATGTTAATTCTCATGTATTGATTCTTTCCTCCATCTCTGGGATGAAGTTGCCTTAAGCCTAATGGGAAATCTGTTTGTGTTACTGCATTTGGTTTACACATATTTTATTAATGCCTTGTGCACGTATGGTCATCAGAGATGTTGGTGTATGACTTTCTTTTTCGGTTGTTTGGTTTCAGCATCAGGATTAGACTCCCAGTAAATGTTTTCTAACTGTTTTTGGAATATCTTACCTTTTCAGGTTTGAGAATGTGGTGGCCGCCATTTTCATACTTTTCTTCCCCTACCTTTATATCAGCTCAAATAGGATTCAGGAAGTAATATTGACTTATTGTCAATACAGATTAAAATACTGTGCACACTCAAAAGGTATACTTCTTGGTTCTGAACCATGTATGATCTTGGTTCCATTACTATAGGGCAGCTGATAAAAGCTGAGGTAAGGTTATTGGGCAGTATCACTAGAGAGGCTGTAATTGGCAATTGTGAATTAGTTTAAGGGGTATACTGCATAGCTAGCAGTCTTTAAAGTGACCAAGTTGGATGCCATAAGGAGTTGGTACACCAAGGTCAGGGTCTGAATCAAAAGGCTAACTGACAAGTTAGTACCATTTGTGAGGGGGGATGTCAAGGACATAAGGACCCTGGAGGAGTGTTTGATTATTTCTCCAATTTTTCCGATATCTAGATTTTGGGAAATTGGACAAAATTTCTCTAGATGTGGATAGTACTCACTGGAGACCCTGCTTGGTTTTTACATTAGAGTTTACCAACAACTCCTGTTTTCTACCTGGGATTCCATGAGTCTTGTATATAGAAGAACAGGGTCTTGCATTGCTGACAGAAGTGATCGGTCCTTGATCCTAACATATGTATTTGGAACGACCAATATGGGCAGCCCCCATATTTGTCTGGCCATTTTTTGCAGTCATCTTTTGTCTGGTCAAAGAGGAAGCAGACAAAGAGAACATAATATGTAGAAGGAATGACAGATATAGGGATGACAGCAATTTGGATTGGCTCCCAGCATGGAGTGGTTTCCTGATCCTATTGGGAAAGTCTGTTTGTTATCAGTGGGGATTCCTTGAACCTCGAATCTCTAGATGTAAGTGATACCATGGATGGAAACGATCAGATGAGAAGCCCAGGTCTAATCCAGTGTGTTGGCGACAGCACCGACACGGTACCGAGAATCGGGCGAAAGCCTACGGGATGAAAGAAACACGCACACACACACAGGTTATCATGTCAAGCCAGGAGAGGAAGAGAGGAAGAGAGAGAGAGAGAAGAGAGAGAGAGAGAGAGACAGAGACAGAGACAGAGGAGAGAGAGAGAGTGGAAGACCTGAAGGAAGAGTGAGAGTGAGGAAGAAGAGTGAGAGTGAGGAGGAAGAGTGAGAGTGAGGAGGAATAGTGAGAGACTCCTGTAGCTTTATTCACCACTTATATACCCAAGTCTCCAGGTAGAAAATAACTGGGAAGCACAGTGGGAAACCCTGGCTCCTGACTACCTGGCTCTTGACTTCAGTAACAAGAGACAGACTATGAGACCTGAATTAATTAGGGAGAAATCTGAGAAAAACAGCCTAAATCTCAAGGATAAAGGCTGGGGAAGCAAAAGGCAGAAGTAAGTTGACTACCACCAAGGTGTGGTCCAGGTGTGTCAGTTCCACATGCATCAGCCGGGCTCAGCAGAGGTCATGCAGTGGAGACACCGGGTATTTACTACTTGGTCTTTTCTTCCTGTGCCATAAATACATGGGAGAGGCCTCTGTCCAAAAATCCCATGACTTCTTAACTGTGGCCATGCAGTTACAAAGCGGCCAGGCCCAAATCCAATATGGCACTACACAGTGGAGTAGAGCGCAGATGCTAGAGTGGAGTCTCATTCTTCTGGGATTGGGGACAAGGTGCGTGGTCTCAACATCTTGTGGAGCTTAAGAGAGCAGGGTCCATGAAGGGCCCTACCATTTAGGAGAGACAGCTAAAAGCTACTGATCTGGAGGGGACAGAAGAACTTGGTCTCAAATGTTGATAGGTAGTGGACAGGAGACAGCGTGTGGCCTTAGTCAGTGGTCAGTAGAGTTCCATAGGAGAGAAAGGGGGTGACAAAGTAGTGGGGTAAGTCAATGGTCTAGGAGGGGAGCACATTTACTTGAAAGACCAGGAATTAGTACTGACATCCATACATGAGTTTGAAAGGTGAGACAAAGAGAGGTCACTTGGGGAGAGCTTGTAGCCTTAAATGAGCCAGCGGTAGGAGTTTTGCCTAATCAAAGTTCCTGTGACAGTTTGACAAGAGTGGTTTTTAGGGAGCAGTTAGTTCTTTCTACCTTACCTGAAGATTGAGGGTGGTATGGAATATGAAAATGCCAGGTGATGTCTAGGGCCTTAGACAGAATTTGAGAAATTTGGGAAGTAAATTCGGGACCATTGTCTCACTGAAGGGAGGAAAATTGGGGATGATCTCTTGGAAGAGGAGCTCAGAAACGGTCTGAACCCTTTTGTTAGTTGTGGGATATGCCTCCACACAACCCGAGAATGTGTCAATCAAAACTAGGAGGTACTTGGCACATTTGGCATGTGGGTAAAGACAAGTTGCCAGTCAGTTCCAGGAAGTGAACCTCTGCCTTGATGGGTAGAAAAAGGGGTGCTACAATACCAGAGGTTGAAATCTGACACTTGACAGACTTTGGAAGAGGCAGTGATGGATTTTAAGAAACTTAAGTCCTTAGGAGTAGGCTTCAGGTGGGTTTTAACAAAATAAGACAATGCCTTCCTGTTAGGATGAAAGGTGTGGCGAAGATAGGACAGAGTTTGAAGAGTGTTAGGGAGTGAGAGTGAGGATGTAGGTTGCAGTGTAAGAATGTCCTGGGGGGGGCTATATGTGTAGGCCCCTAAGGGCCGCAGCTCTGGCTGCCTCTTCAGCTCCGTTGTTTCCCTTGGAGACAATAGAGTCATTCGTCAGTTGGGATCTGCAGTGGACAAACCCAATAGCTGTGTGGAGATGGGAGGCCTTTAGCATGGCCATAATTTGGTTTGCATTAGTTACTGATTCTCCTTTAGTCATAAGTACCCCATGCTCCTTCCAGTTAGTGGCATGGGTCAGGATGATATGGAAAGCATGTTTAGAATCTGTGTAGATGTTGAGGGTTTGTCCCTGTGCCAGTTGAAAGGCATGGATAAGGACTACTACTTCAGGCTGTTGATTGGTGGTATGAGCAGGAAGGGCCTCCGCCTCTGTGTCTGACACTATGCGGTAGCTGGCTCTTATGGCTCCTTCATGTAGAAAGGAGCTTCCATCTGTATACCAGGTATAGATGGTCTGAGGCAAATTGCCCTCCTGTATTTGTGAAGGGTGAGGTAATAATTCCTCTAAGGTTTTAGTGCAGGGGTGAGATAAGGTGTGGTTAGTATTTGGTGGAGAAAGAAGATTGGAAAGGCAGGTGTGATTGAAAGGGTAGTGTGGAGTCTTCAATTAGTGCTACCTGAAGAGGAAGGAACCTTGGAGGGAGGTAGATTCTGTAAACCTTTGAAAGGTAGGAGCTGTGACATGTTATAAGAGGAGAAGACCATTATAGGCAACCCAAATGTTAGGTGTTCTTATTCTTGAATAAGGAGTTCAGCAGCTGCTAAGGTACAAACACAAGGTGCCATCCCTGCATGGTTAGATCTAGTTTTTTTGACAGGTATGCTACAGGTACAAAGGAGTGTCCCAGTTGGTGACCTAAATTTCCAAATGTTGGTATCAGGAACTGCTTTTGCCTCCAGCAATGATGTCATCTGGTCACCTGAGCATCTGTTGTCAAGGCAACGGTCATCCATTTCCAACATACATTTCATGTTACAGTTACACCACATTTCACATAAAAGGCAGATCCTTTCTGCCCTCTTCCACTTGTCTCTCCTCTCTTCCCTTTTTCTCCTCTCTTTCTCTCCTACCTCTCTTCACCCCTTGGCCTTTGTCTCTACCATTCCAATAAACCTCTCCACGTGGAGCCCGGTTGGCCCAGTGTGGTTTGTCCAGAAGTGAGCCATAGAGCCTCTCTGTAAAAGACAATGTAAAAGGTGGTATGTGTATGGCTACTTAAAAAGACAACCAAAAGCCATCAGTGGCTGAACAAAGAGGAAAGTGAAAGGGAATGGATTCATTGGATTTCAATCAACCTGATAACATTTTACATTTTATGCTCAGGTTGGGTGCCATAGGAGAACAGCCTATTGGATAGTTGGTGACCTCCAAACGAGCTGGGAGTTGGGTTGAATCTTGTGAAAAGGTCAAATACAGAGAACTCATTCTGAACCGTACAGATCCCATAGGATGCTTTATGCTAAGAAATATAATGTCAGTGCTGGAATATTGTTATTGGTTAAAACTTAGGCTTTAATACCAAAGTACTCATTTTGGTTCAAACTGAATTTGAACACCTGCAGTGTGAAATACCGAATACCCCATGTACCAGCAGGTCACATGGCACCAATGGGTCATTTGGCCCTGGTGGGCTGTTCTCATCTTGACAGACTTTCTGGCCTGTAGCTCCAAAAATCTCTTCACCCAATTAGCTATGTCACCTTAGAAAGTCACTACCATGACAAACCTCAGATTCAAGCATCCAAATTTATCGGCTGGCTGGGGATAGGGTGGGAGTGGGGCTGTACCTATCTCTGGAAATCAGTTGAGAAGCTGTGTGAAGGCAAAGACCACGCAAACTTAGTTCAGCTCTTCCTTCACTCCTTCATTGGAGTCCCCATGGAGTCCGATGGTTAGCTTCACGCATGCCTGTCTAAATCAGTGAGGTTCTGGCAGAGTCTCTCAGGAGACATCCACATCAAGCTCCCATCAATAAGGACTTCTTGGCATCAGCAATACTGCCTAAGTTTGGTGGCTGGATATGTGATAGATCCCCAGATGTGGCAGTATCTAGATGGCCTTTCCTTAAGTCTCTGCTCCACTCTGTGTCCCTATACTCCCCTCCCTCTTGAGTATTTTGTTCACCCTTCTAGGAAGGACTGAAGTGTACACATTTTGTTCTCCTCCTTCTTGAGCATCATATGGTCTATGAATTATATCTTGGTTATTCCAAGCTTTGGACTAGTTAGTATCTACTAACTGGGTTAATTCACTCAGGATGATATTTCCTAGTTCTATCCATTTGCCTAGGAATTTCATGAAGTCATTGTTTTTGAAAGCTGAGTAGTACTTCATTGTGTAAATATGCCACGTTTTCTGTATCCATTCCTCTGTTGAAGGGCATCTGGGTTCCAGCTTTTGGCTGGAGGGCCTTTGCACTAGAATGCTTCCAGTCTGATGTCTCTCTCTCAGACATGCTCAAAAGTTTTTGTCCTGGGTGATTCTAGAATCCCATAAATCTGGATATAATATTTTGTGTAAAATTACGGAAGCATTTTAATTAAATTAAAATATAGCAAAAGTTAAAACTATGGATAAACTCTCTTCCAGCTTAATCTTTTCTTGGTTATTATCAGTATCTGAGATACATGCTGGGTGACAAAAGCAAATTAAGAATTACCCTGCAGTCCCTTAACCATTTTCTATGTATCTGTGGTGTTGTGTGTTGTAAGAATGTTGGTGGAAGTGAGTGTGTGGTGCATGCCTGTAACTGTGTGGCTTTACCCATCTGTGCATTTGTTTTTGGAGTTCTGAGAAGGATTTCAAGCGTCTTCTTTAGTGCTGTTCACTGTTCTTGACATGAGTTCTCTTGTTGAACTAGAAATTCAGTGTGGGATTGGAGAACTGGTCAGTGAGCCCTCAGGATTCAGAGGTAATAGTTATGTGTAGCTATCCCCTATGCCTGGAATTATGTATACATGCTGAATATTCACACCCAGGTCCATATGTTTCTACCCACTGAGCAATTTCCCAGTCCTAGAGTGGTGAATGTTTGCTTAAGATTTGATAACAGATCTTAATTGTTTTCTGTTTTTGCTTTCGTTTGTAATTTTTCATAGGTAACTCTGAAGGTGGATATTATAAAACACACCTGAATAGACCAGAAAATAAAAATAAGAGTAGATGCATTACAATCAATTCTATAAAACCGTATTTTGCATACTTACCTTGTGAAGCACAGTTGATATTTCTGGGTTTGCCTGTTATAGAAACAGCATAGTTTGATATAAGGACAGTTTAGACTCTTTAAATAGAAAAGGAATAATAGAGATACATCTCTTGAAATAGTATAGAGAATGTGATACTTTATCACATGACAATTAAAACTGAGCCACATAGCCTTCAGCAGAGGAAATGAGGGAGAAGTATGTATATACCTTTTGCAGCACAGTCTCTGGAATAAAACAAACAGTGACATTTAAATAAATATATAGAAGCATTTAAGACTTCATTTCTCTTCCAATATTTGCAATTACATAGTCAAATACTATATCTTGGAGTCATAGATCACTGTGCTATCTAGGATTGCACGATGAGGACAGCATAGTGGCAGTATAGCAAAATAACTGATAGGAAAAGCAGAGCAGTCACCCCATTAGGATTCATATGAATTGCATTTCCTCCCTGCTGGGAACTAAGCAACAATGGGTGAAAGTACTAATTTGGTGTCTTGTGGTTATGTCCAGAGGATATACAGCTGGAGCACATGGTGTTCAATTTATTTTTAGTTTGTCTGATTTAAAATGTGATTGCTGTTAGTAAACATTTTTGTGAAGATTGCTTGAAATTTATTTGCACTTTATTAGAAATTGTAGAATCATATTTATATTTTCCAGTCCTGGTGGTACTGATGGTTGTACATGGGGAACAACTAAGTCAGCAAATGATTAAGTCAGACAATGCTGACGAAAAGAACATGGGATATCACAGATACAGCTGCCTAAGAACTGATAACCACAAGAGTCTCTTCCCTCAACCTTGACTCCTTTAAGACATTGGCTTCAGCATCAGACAGGCCTTGACAAGTTTGATCCTGGGTAAGGGCATAGAACTAGTGTTCCAGTTATTCCTTTGTCCAGGTCTTTCAGACAGCCTTGGGCAGTCCTGGCTCCCCACATTAATAGGTACTTCATAGTATTCATAAGACTTTCCAGCTGGATGTGACTTTTGAATTTTCTTTCATATGCAGGGAAGTGTTAGATCACAGTCCTGTCTAACTGGCTGCTTTCCTCAAACCTGCCATCCCCTTTGTAACCTCTCAATATAATTGATAAGCAACATATTCTGTGGCCTTGTAGTCTCTCTGTCCCTTGCATCTGATTCACAGGCCCCAAAAACCTAAATGGTAACTCTGCCTCCACTTTTTTTCTTTCTGTGATTCATCTATTAGTCTAGATCACAAGGTAGATATCCTACCCAAAAAAATCATATGATTGAGGAACAGCAAAATCCTATAATTTCTTGGAAATTAAAAATCCTCACTGTCCTATCTGTGTCTTTAGTATCCCATCATGGTTATATGTGGCCATGATGCAATAAATTACTTCATACTCAAGGAATTAAGCATGTTTTCCCTTCAGGACACTCGACACACAATGTATGTGCTGCAGTAAAAATAAAAACAGCAAAACAAAACAAAAAACCCGACAGAACTGGTTCCCAGTTATACCCTAGCTGTCTCACTCCCTTAATATTTCTGGTGCCATTGGAAATAGCAATAATGTATTTCAGTGGCTCCATGTTGCTCCATCTACTTTCTGACACACTGTTCTTCCCAACACGGCACCCTGTCAGGCTGCTCCTCCCTCACCCACAGCCCTCTTGGTTGGGTTTCCACCAAGCCAGGCATACACATCCCAATTCTTTGGTAGGCCCATGCATCTGGCCACCATACACTCTCTTAAACTCAATTAAGTTGCCTTATGAAAGAACACATCAAACAATATTTTCTGATGCAATTGATAAGATATAATTTGCCAATCTAGATGGCACAAAATCCTGTACACACCCATCCCTTGAGAATAGTCATAACAACCTGTAATATGTACAGAGAGGCATCTAAACATCTACTGCCATGTTCTCTGTGCTCTCACATTCTCACTCTGGTTTCCACTGCCTCTCTAAAACTTTTCTCCCACCCATCCTTTCTTCTTTTCCAATGACAGGCCTGGTTCTATCCTGTACCTCCCTTCACCTTAATAATGACACCAATCTACTCTTTTACCCTTTTAATTAAAAAAAAATTTCTCAAATATAAGTTGAGCACAACTATTATCATTCTGTAATTTAAAAGTATAAGATGTACCTAACACCCAGCCCAACTTTTATCAGTTAAACAGAACATTTAGTTACATATTTTAGCTTTTAAAAAGCTTAAAATCTGTTATATCCTGGCTAGCTTATGTATTATCTGATAACTAGCTAATTAAAATATGTATTCTCAAAGTTAAATAGTCTGAGTGGGTTATAAGATTATACTAAATTTTCAACCCCGCCAGTAATCTGAGAAGTAGCCATCTATCTGTAAATATAGGAAGCCTAGCATGGCTTCTAGAACTGAGACAGGTTATAGAGACAATTTTCTATTTGCACAGTCCCCTGTGAGCAACATGTGAGGGCAAGTCTTCAGGTTTCTGGCCTAGGATCATCAGACAGACTTTTGAAACACTGAATTTTGAAGGGCTAATCATTCTTGCTTGGCAGAAATTTTCAGCCAACTTATTGTGCAATGTTTCCTTTTCTGGACAGTAATTAGTCTGTAGAAGCATTGGAGCAATTTTTGCATAGTGCCTGTCTGACACAATAAATCACCTCATGTGAAGGTGGAGATTTTCAATTTCTTCTTTGAATATATCAAAGGGGAGCTGGTGGGAGTGGACATGTCTCAATAAAAGTTAAAGAACATTAAATGTCATATTTTGTGGACTTCTGGTGTTTTTTAGAAACCATCTAACTATATAAGTAATCTGGACTGTTGTCCATTAATTATCTTACTAAATTATCTTAAAGCATTCTAACAATAAACTTAGAGACACGAATTTGTTATTTGGCCTTAAACTCACATGCTTAATCATCTCAGCTTCATTTTTTAATAGCAGAAAAGGACTGGGTATAAGCCATCTATGCTGAAATGTGTTGTATAGGCACAATACGTGTACATCAGAGTAACAATATTAATTTTAAATCAGTGAGAAATTTATATTAAAGAAAATCTTAAAATCTAAATTTGTATCAAATACATTCTGTGCCAATGTAAAAGATCATAATTTTAGTTTAGTGATAAATATAAAAGTAATTATGTACAGCTTGAAGAAACCATTGAAGAGTTTTTGCCCCAATTCCCTGGACTTTAGGGGACTAAAAGTAGTTATTCTGAGGTTGTTTTTCTGAGGAATTTAGAAATGCTTATAATTTAGCAGGGAGGAATTAGCTCAAACTGATTATACATAATCTCAGTCGGTGGAAAATCTTGTATTTATTACTAAGATAAAGTTATTATCTTTTACATTTGAAAGTATATTATAATACATTACATTCTCTCCCATGATCTCTTACGATGATCTCTTAAACAGTGAAGAAAATTTGTGCATCTTTTAAACTCATCTATTATTTCTAGCTATATGTTTATAAGATGTTTAGATTTTGTTTATAGAGATATTCTATCTTCTGTTAATTAAGTAAACATTTGTTCTTTCATATTTTTCTTTATTTTTTATATAAAGAAATATACTTGAATGCACTCTACATTCTCTTTACCAAATCTCACCATATTTCCTATAATACATCTCCTGACACGATGTCTTCATCTCTTTACCTTTTAGATCTCATCAAAGAATCAGAATCTACTGTCACTCGTGAAGGGAATCTGTTGAAGCACAAGCAAATTACCAAGGCAATACCCCCCCCCAAAAAATGAATGATTCTTCATTCACCAGTAGCCATCAAATGCCAAAAGCCCCTCAATATGACATTGGCAAGGGTTGGTAACCCCATCTAAGCCCTGACTCTAGCTGGTTTGATCATGTGAAAATATTGTGTTAACACAGGTGATGTGGGTTCATGAGTGTGATAACCATGAGCTGTCCAGAGGACAGCTTTTCATTCTCTGTACCGAACAGCTATCACAATTTTCTTGATACAATAGAGATCAATTCAATGTTCATTGCAAGAAGGCAGGAACATACCCATCTAATTATGATGGAGATGTTATTAAAAATTTTAGTTTCTGAATGCCTTTTATTTATGTAAAATTCCAGAAAATTTTATTTCTGTTTATGGTCTGAAATATCTTCCTTTCATTCATAATGAACACAATGATAGTTCTAACTTTTGAAATGACATTATAATATAATGTATATGTATCAAACTTTTCTAAATTTGTGTGCATGTATCCCATTTTTAAGAGTATTAATTTTTTTCTTAATGTTTTCTAGCTTTATTAATATGATCATAAGATTTTCAAGTAAAATAACTTATGCATTATTTTACTAACACAAGTCTTAATTTTATATCTCAAATATTATTTTCTTTTTTTTTTTTTTGGTTCTTTTTTTTTTTTCGGAGCTGGGGACCGAACCCAGGGCCTTGTGCTTCCTAGGCAGGTGCTCTACCACTGAGCTAAATCCCCAACCCCCAAATATTATTTTCTATTGCATACATACATGAATTTTAATTGTCAACATTTGCTTGATCAATTAGTTCCTTGTTTATTAAATTGTAAATTTATACTTTTGTGTTGAAACTAGCTTTTGTAAAGTTTGCATACATAATTTTCATATTTGTTCAGTTGATATCACATGATTCATAAAATTCTTTCTCTTCAAATAACTACAACATAAATTTTTATTAGTTTAATGAACAAAGACTATTAAATAGGAAGAGCTGAAATGGTTTCCAAAACCATAGGAAGAACAACAATGTCAACCAACTAGACTTACCAGTGCTCCCAGGAATTAAACTACTAACCAAATAGTGTTCATGCAAAAGCCTATTGCTTCAGTTGCATATGGAGCAGAGGATGGCATTGTCTGGCATCAATAGGAGGAGAAGCCCTTGGTCCTATGAATGTTCCTTTCTCCAGTGCAGGGGAATGGTATGCTACTGAGGTGCGAGTGGGTGGATGGGAGGAAAAGCATCCCCATGGAAGCAGGGGGTGGGTTGTGGGAGAGTGGGTAACTCGGCAAGGGAATAACATTTGCAATGTAAATATATAAAATATCAAGTTAAAAAATGTTACCATTGCTCTTAATACCCCTATATAAGTTTTTTTTTTTTTAAATCCACTTGCCAAAATTCTTACTAAGTCTGTTTTGTGTTCACACATGGACTATGATGGATTAAAACCATATCTGGGAATATCTTCTCAATATTAGACATAACAACTGAATATGTGATTATTTATATCCATTTTTTATTCAAGAAGAATCCGATGCCAAAGAAAATTTCCTCTTTTTGATTAGCATGGAAATTATATTCAAAATAAGCTAATAAAATAAAGTCTACCTGAGTTTATACACATTCACATACATATTCATATACATGAATATGTGTGTATATATGTATACATGATGTAGGCCTCCTTCACAGGGCATCTAGGCCTTAACAGTTCCCTCAGGCCTACACATTGCATCTAGGCCTTCATGTTTTCCCTAGACCTTTAATAGCCAGCAGGTTTGCCCTCTGAGCCATCAGTCTACACAGGAATTCATAGAGAAACCCTGTCTGAAAAACTAGGGGAGAGAGACAAACAGATTAACAGATTGATCGCTCTCTCTCTCTCTCTCTCTCTCTCTCTCTCTCTCTCTCTCTCTCTCTCTCTCTCTCTGTGCGTGTGTGTGTGTGTGTTCAACTGAGGAGGCACTGGCAAATGAATGTTTGCCCCTCCTCTGTAAGCCAGGCCACCCCATTACTGCCTTTCCTTTTTCTTAGTTTGTTTGGTTTATTCCAAGTTAATTGTATCTGTTTCTTTATTTTTCCTCCTCATTTCTTTAGTTGAGTCAGGGGTCTTTGCACATAAGCCCTGGAAATCAGTACCTGGATCAGGTCTGCAGCCTGCTCACAGGGTTCTACCCACCTCCACCACTCAAGTGATGCAATTAAAGACATGCAGCACCACACCTGGCTTCTTTTCACTGTACATTTACTTTAGTTGCAAGGTTCATTCAGCTCTGAGAGAGGAGGGAGGGAAGGAGGGAAGAGAGACAGAGAGTGACAGAGAAACAGTGACAGAAAGGGAAAATTGTAGGTTATTGTTCCATCTCTTCGATCACTGTCTGTTGTTTGCCATCTTGGCAACCATGCCCCGCAACCCTACCTTGGGTAAGATCAAGCATAATGGCAGCAACCATATAATTCCTGCTTAGTCGCACTGAACACCCCAGTCATCACTACCTGTGGAGAATTGTAAGGGGGCTCCTCTGATCTAGAGCGTAGTACCCTTGAATGAAATGAGAAGCACAACAAGCATTATTTGTTTTGAAATATATGACGTGGAAAGAACTATATGTGTGGATTTACAGACTGAAAGACAGAGAGACAGACAGACAGGTCGGACAAGACAGAACAGGACAGGACAGGAGAAAAAAACAAGAACACAAAGAAAAACTCAAAATGGAAGTCCAGTTCCTAATAGTCTCTGTCTGCACTGTCGCTCTAGTGTTGGTGGTCCAGCTTATAAAAGCTTATACATGGATGGTTTTGGGAAATGCTGCTGGGTGTTCGGTTCAGGTCCAAGATTATTGCAGGTAACTAGACAACAAAGAAAGCAGTTAGACTGACTTCTACACTGTTTGGTTTCTGACTGTGTTATCACACAGAAGAACCTAACAGAATATATAATGAATTCCAGCAGTAACAGCAGAAACAACCAATGAGAAAGTGATAATATTAGTAACTGCAACAAAATGGCAGACTAGCTAGGTAACAGTTACCTAGCCATTAACTAATCTGACATAGGCCTTCTTCACATTGCATCTAAATAGGCCTTCCTATCTTCCTCTCCAGTGCTGAGACCAAAGTGAGATCAAAGTCATGCATCACCATGGGTGCCTCCCTTTTCATTTTTTTCTTTCATCCTAGAAAGTGTGTGTGTGTGTGTGTGTGTGTGTGTGTGTGTGTGTGTGTATGTGTGTAGAGAGAGAGAGAGAGAGAGAGGGAGAAGGAGAGGGAGAGGGGCAGAGGGAGGGAGAGAGAGAGAGTGCTCTAGAGAGAGAGAGCACTAGAGAGAGAGAGAGAGAGAGAGAGAGAGAGAGAGAGAGAGAGAGAGAGAGAGCGCTTTAAAATCAGCACTCATGACTTTTTTCTTCCTATCCCTGTCGGGGCCAGCACCGACACTGTACCGAGAATCGGGCAAAAGCCTACGGGATGAAAGAAACATGCACACACACACACAGGTTATCGTGTCAAGCCAGGAGAGGAGAGAGAGAGAGAGAGAGAGAGAGAGAGAGAGAGAGAGAGAGAGAGAGAGAGAGAGGAAGAGCAGAAGGAAGAGTGAGAGTGAGGAAGAAGAGTGAGAGTCTCCTGTAGCTTTATTCACCACTTATATATACCCAAGTCTCCAGGTAGAAAATAACTGGGAAACACAGTGGTAAACCCTGTCTGACTACCTGGCTTATGACTTTGGTAACAAAAGACGGACTAGGAGACCTGAATTAATTAGGGAGAAATCCGAGAAGACCAGCCTAAATCTCAAGGATAAAGGCTGAGGAAGCAAAAGGCAGAAGTAAATTGACCACCACCCAGGTGTGGTCCAGGTGTGTCAGTTCCACATGCATCAGCCGGGCTCAGCAGAGGTCATGCAGTGGAGACACTGGGTGTTTACTACTTGGTCTTTCCTTCCTGTGCCGTAAATACATGGGAGAGGCCTCTGTCCAACAATCCCATGACTTCTTAACTGTGGCCATGCAGTTACAAAGCGGCCAGGCCCAAATCCAATATGGCTCACTACATATCCCTATCCCAATCCCCCAAAACCAGCAGTAAAGCCACCAGCACCAGAGACAGAGGAAGATGAAATCTCTAGTCTGAAAAACTAGAGGAGGGAGATAAACAGATCTCTCTCTCTCTCTCTCTCTCTCTCTCTCTCTCTCTCTCTCTCTCTCTCTCTCCCTCTGAAAGACCCCAGCTTAGCAGCAGTAACGCCATTTTACAGGGCTGTACTTAAGATGACTGGTTCAGGGAAAGGTTAGAACACTGAGTACACAGCGGCTGCCAAGTATGGTTGAAGGCCTGGCAAAAGGACAACTGCGGTTGAGCGCCTGACAATGAGAAAAGCCCCGGGAGAGGTCCCACACCCTGGTGGGGGGCCGAGTCAGCCGTTATGTTCCAGGAAGGTAGCTAGGGAACTTGCCCCTGGGCTGAACCCTTGCCACATTAGAATCCACCAATTATATCCCTGTAACCATGCATCTGCTTCTGTATGCTTGCTTCTGCTCCCCAGAATCCTATAAAAAGCCCATCCTTGGTTCCGTGGGGCGTGCCAGTCCCCCGAGTGACTGAAGCGCCCACAGGTGCCTGTGCCTGTGTATCCCGACAATAAACCAAATCCTCTTTCTGATTACATCCTGTGGTCTCGGTCTGGTCATTGAGTTGGAGGGCCTCCATCCCGAGGGAAAGTTCTCCCTGAGAACTTTTCACCTCATAATTTGTTAAAGAGTTCCCTTTGTGCTGTGTGGATTCTACTTTATTAAGCAAGTTTCACATCGTACTAGCTCCAAAGAGGAGTCAACAGTCTCTTGGCGTGCAGGCAGTTGTTGCCTGCTTTAAATATTTTTTTGGTGGTTTTGTTTGTTTGTTTGTATCAAAACCCAGGGCCTGCCTTCGATCAACAGATCCAAACCCACTTCTCCAAGGGAAAAAATGGAGTCAAATCTGAAGTCACTGGCATTTAAGTCATCTGCCATTGACAGTCATAGGAGATGGGAATATCGTGCTTTCTCCAATGGAGATTCACCTGGGGATGCATCAACCACATATAAGGGCAGGCCTGGGGTAGAACGGGGTGGTGGATGGGGAGAAAGGATCTATAAAGAGCTTTGGGATGGGAAACTATGATCAGAAGGTTGCACAGAAAACAAAATTTGTACTTTAAAAAAAAAAAAAAAAAAAAAAAGCTCCGGATATCTATCCAAAAAGGAAAGGAAAAAAAACTGACAGCAGAACTTTACTAACTGCAAATGTTCCATCTCCCTGTATCCAACCACTCCACTCCCAGATAAGTAGATGACAGTTTGCACTTCTGTCCCAGTTGCGCTATCCAGGTTAATAAAACCACCTCTGTGGTTACGTTTTACACACACGAAATAAAATAAAAGGAGTGGATAGACGTGCCTGGCATTTTAAGATGCTCAATTTCTTTGCGAGCTTTGTTTTGTTTCATTCTTTTAAAGGTTTATTTATTTATTTTCATTTATATGAGTATACTAAAGCCCTTTTCATATACACACGGCAGTAGAGTACATGGGATATCCCTTTGCAGAGGGTTGTGAGACACTATATGGTTTCTGTGGCATGGAACTCAGGACCTCTGGAAGAGCAGAGCAGTGAGTGCTCTTAACCTGGGAGCCATCTCTCCAGCCCTTCACATGCTTTATTTAACTAAACATTAAACATGAATCAGAAATGCCAAATCTTGTAAATATGGTCCAGATTCAGCCTTATTTAGAAATCCAAAGCTGGCAGGGCGAGGCTGGGATTTGAGAGTGAGCAAAGGGAGTCTTCCTCTTTCCCTGAGGGTGTGCTATCAACTCCATTACCATTTCCAAACAGCTGGGAGTGATCTAACTAAGGTTTTCTTCAGTCATTTGCCATGAGCCAGAGCACAGAAAGGACAGCAAGGGATCAGACATTCACACTGAAATCATCACTCACTGATTTCAGGCAGAAAACTTTAGAAAACTCTAAACTCTAAAGAGGCACTGAAGTGTGCTAGGGCAGCAGCAGTATTTCCCTGACCGACCTTCAGGGACATGCATATTCTCCAGCCCCACCCCACCCCCTCTTAGCTAGCTCCTGTCCACCCCTCCCCCTTCCCCCACATACAGGGAGAAGGCCTCCTGTGTGTGGTGGTGGGGTGGGGGGAGGTGGAAATATCTCTTGAGAGAGAGTTCAGGTCTCCCAAACAAATAAATAACTAGAAACTTCATTTATATCCTTTATATCATTGAGCATACCGTGGCAGAGGGAAAAGGAACAGGGAAGCTAGGCCAACTGGTAGAGCTCCTTTCATTTTGTTTCAAAAAGGAAAAGTCAAAGAAACAACACTACCTGGTTTTCGTGAAAGGAACAGAATGGTAAAAGTTGAAACATCGGCTCGCCACTTAATACTTTGGCTTTTAATAAAAAGGCCAACAGATCTACCTCCTATTTGGTAAAAAAGAGAATAAAAACCCACAAAAACATTCTGTCAGCCAACTTCCCTTTAAACCTCTGTTAAACAGGAAGACTGGTTTTTTTAAACATCATTTTAAATATTTAAATATGTATTTGTGTGTGTGTGTGTGTGTGTGTGTGTGTGTGTGTGTGTGTGTGTCTGTCTGTCTGTCTGTCTGTCCGTCAGCCAGTGTCTTCTGTATGGAGAGGATGTGCTGTAATACTCGGGGCAGGGTGGTCCAGGGCCCATGGGTGATGCCACACTGCCTCCCCAGTCACCTTCCCTGCAGGGCCTTCCAAGAGGTCCCATAGCCGGTTTTGGCGCAACACCACTGTGGAAGGGTGCCCAGCGGCGGCCAGTCACCGACGGAGGGGGGGCGATCACCCACCAAACCTACCCCTGGTCCCACCCGGGGGCCCCCACCGCACCCCGCACCCGCCGTCGGAGCGCCCGCCGACCCCCCTGTTGGGAGGAGCAGGGCGGGGAGACAGCGACAGCGGGACGCATGGAGGGGGAAGAAAGTCGCGCGAGTGGTGTGGTCGGGAGAAACGGGGAGCGGGAAAGATCCCCTGGGGTCACCGGCACAGGCAAACGCACGCCCCCAGGTTGAATCCTCTGGGCGGACTGCGCTGACCCCACCCGTTTACCTCTTAACTGGTTTCACTCCCTCTTGAACTCTCTCTTCAAAGTTCTTTTCAACTTTTCCTTACTGTACTAGTTGGCTATCGGTCTCCTGCAGGTATTTAGCCTTAAATGGAATTTACCACCCGCTTTGGGCTGCATTGCCAAGCAACCCGACTCTGGGAAGACCCGGGCCCAGAGGGCCTAGGTCCGCTATGGGCCTCACACCATCCACGGGCTGGGCCTGGATCCAAAGGACTTGGGCCCCCCACGAGCGGCACCGGGGAGTGGGTCTTCCGTACGCCACATTTCCCGCGCCGCGGCGCGCGGCGGGGATTCGGCGCTGGGCTCTTCCCTGTTCACTCGCCGTTACTGAGGGAATCCTGGTTAGTTTCTTTTCCTCCGCTGACTAATATGCTTAAATTCAGCGGGTCGCCACGTCTGATCTAAGGTCGCGGTCGAGAGGGGAAGGAGGAAAGGAGGGGGCGCGCGCTGCCGCGGGCAGACCGACACAGAAGAGAGCGAGAGGGTGCCAGGGTCTCAGGCCAGGGGAATCAAATTTTCTTTGCGAATTCAGTGAGTTCCCAATGGGACATGCTTGTATGAGAGTGCTTTTCAGGATATCTCAACATTTTTCACGAACGGAATCTAAGTATCATGGTGAATTCAGTAGGTTCCCAATAGGATTCGCATGTAATAAGGGTACTGTTCAAGATACAGCAACATTTTAACGACCTCAAACACTGTTTCTTTGTGAATTCAGTTAGTTCCCACTAGCAGGACCTGGTAATATGTGTACTTTTAAAGATTTATCAAAATTTCGTCAGCCGAATCTAAGTAACTTGGTGAATTCAGTTAGTTCCCAATAGGCCGCAATAGTAATAAGTGGACTGTTCGGGATATAGAAAAATTTTCACGACTTGAATCAAATTTTCTTTGCGAATTCAGTGAGTTCCCAATGGGACATGCTTGTATGAGAGTGCTTTTCAAGATATCTCAACATTTTCACGCACGGAATCTAAGTATCATGGTGAATTCAGTAGGTTCCCAATAGGATTCGCATGTAATAAGGGTACTGTTCAAGATACAGCAACATTTTAACGACCTCAAACACTGTTTCTTTGTGAATTCAGTTAGTTCCCACTAGCAGGACCTGGTAATATGTGTACTTTTAAAGATTTATCAAAATTTCGTCAGCCGAATCTAAGTAACTTGGTGAATTCAGTTAGTTCCCAATAGGCCGCAATAGTAATAAGTGGACTGTTCGGGATATAGAAAAATTTTCACGACTTGAATCAAATTTTCTTTGCGAATTCAGTGAGTTCCCAATGGGACATGCTTGTATGAGAGTGCTTTTCAGGATATCTCAACATTTTCACGAACGGAATCTAAGTATCATGGTGAATTCAGTAGGTTCCCAATAGGATTCGCATGTAATAAGGGTACTGTTCAAGATACAGCAACATTTTAACGACCTGAAACACTGTTTCTTTGTGAATTCAGTTAGTTCCCACTAGCAGGACCTGGTAATATGTGTACTTTTAAAGATTTATCAAAATTTCGTCAGCCGAATCTAAGTAACTTGGTGAATTCAGTTAGTTCCCAATAGGCCGCAATAGTAATAAGTGGAACTGTTCGGGATATAGAAAAATTTTCACGACTTGAATCAAATTTTCTTTGCGAATTCAGTGAGTTCCCAATGGGACATGCTTGTATGAGAGTGCTTTTCAAGATATCTCAACATTTTCACGCACGGAATCTAAGTATCATGGTGAATTCAGTAGGTTCCCAATAGGATTCGCATGTAATAAGGGTACTGTTCAAGATACAGCAACATTTTAACGACCTCAAACACTGTTTCTTTGTGAATTCAGTTAGTTCCCACTAGCAGGACCTGGTAATATGTGTACTTTTAAATATTTATCAAAATTTTGTCAGCCAAATCTAAGTAACTTGGTGAATTCAGTTAGTTCCCAATAGGCCGCAATAGTAATAAGTGGACTGTTCGGGATATAGAAAAATTTTCACGACTTGAATCAAATTTTCTTTGCGAATTCAGTGAGTTCCCAATGGGACATGCTTGTATGAGAGTGCTTTTCAAGATATCTCAACATTTTCACGCACGGAATCTAAGTATCATGGTGAATTCAGTAGGTTCCCAATAGGATTCGCATGTAATAAGGGTACTGTTCAAGATACAGCAACATTTTAACGACCTCAAACACTGTTTCTTTGTGAATTCAGTTAGTTCCTACTAGCAGGACCTGGTAATATGTGTACTTTTAAAGATTTATCAAAATTTCGTCAGCCGAATCTAAGTAACTTGGTGAATTCAGTTAGTTCCCAATAGGCCGCAATAGTAATAAGTGGACTGTTCGGGATATAGAAAAATTTTCACGACTTGAATCAAATTTTCTTTGCGAATTCAGTGAGTTCCCAATGGGACATGCTTGTATGAGAGTGCTTTTCAAGATATCTCAACATTTTCACGCACGGAATCTAAGTATCATGGTGAATTCAGTAGGTTCCCAATAGGATTCGCATGTAATAAGGGTACTGTTCAAGATACAGCAACATTTTAACGACCTCAAACACTGTTTCTTTGTGAATTCAGTTAGTTCCCACTAGCAAGGACCTGGTAATATGTGTACTTTTAAAGATTTATCAAAATTTCGTCAGCCGAATCTAAGTAACTTGGTGAATTCAGTTAGTTCCCAATAGGCCGCAATAGTAATAAGTGGACTGTTCTGGATATAGAAAAATTTTCACGACTTGAATCAAATTTTCTTTGCGAATTCAGTGAGTTCCCAATGGGACATGCTTGTATGAGAGTGCTTTTCAGGATATCTCAACATTTTCACAAACGGAATCTAAGTATCATGGTGAATTCAGTAGGTTCCCAATAGGATTCGCATGTAATAAGGGTACTGTTCAAGATACAGCAACATTTTAACGACCTGAAACACTGTTTCTTTGTGAATTCAGTTAGTTCCCACTAGCAGGACCTGGTAATATGTGTACTTTTAAAGATTTATCAAAATTTCGTCAGCCGAATCTAAGTAACTTGGTGAATTCAGTTAGTTCCCAATAGGCCGCAATAGTAATAAGTGGACTGTTCGGGATATAGAAATAAATTTTCACGACTTGAATCAAATTTTCTTTGCGAATTCAGTGAGTTCCCAATGGGACATGCTTGTATGAGAGTGCTTTTCAAGATATCTCAACATTTTCACGAACGGAATCTAAGTATCATGGTGAATTCAGTAGGTTCCCAATAGGATTCGCATGTAATAAGGGTACTGTTCAAGATACAGCAACATTTTAACGACCTCAAACACTGTTTCTTTGTGAATTCAGTTAGTTCCCACTAGCAGGACCTGGTAATATGTGTACTTTTAAAGATTTATCAAAATTTCGTCAGCCGAATCTAAGTAACTTGGTGAATTCAGTTAGTTCCCAATAGGCCGCAATAGTAATAAGAGGACTGTTCGGGATATAGAAAAATTTTCACGACTTGAATCAAATTTTCTTTGCGAATTCAGTGAGTTCCCAATGGGACATGCTTGTATGAGAGTGCTTTTCAAGATATCTCAACATTTTCACGAACGGAATCTAAGTATCATGGTGAATTCAGTAGGTTCCCAATAGGATTCGCATGTAATAAGGGTACTGTTCAAGATACAGCAACATTTTAACGACCTCAAACACTGTTTCTTTGTGAATTCAGTTAGTTCCCACTAGCAGGACCTGGTAATATGTGTACTTTTAAAGATTTATCAAAATTTCGTCAGCCGAATCTAAGTAACTTGGTGAATTCAGTTAGTTCCCAATAGGCCGCAATAGTAATAAGTGGACTGTTCGGGATATAGAAAAATTTTCACGACTTGAATCAAATTTTCTTTGCGAATTCAGTGAGTTCCCAATGGGACATGCTTGTATGAGAGTGCTTTTCAGGATATCTCAACATTTTCACGAACGGAATCTAAGTATCATGGTGAATTCAGTAGGTTCCCAATAGGATTCGCATGTAATAAGGGTACTGTTCAAGATACAGCAACATTTTAACGACCTCAAACACTGTTTCTTTGTGAATTCAGTTAGTTCCCACTAGCAGGACCTGGTAATATGTGTACACTTTTAAAGATTTATCAAAATTTCGTCAGCCGAATCTAAGTAACTTGGTGAATTCAGTTAGTTCCCAATAGGCCGCAATAGTAATAAGTGGACTGTTCGGGATATAGAAAAATTTTCATGACTTGAATCAAATTTTCTTTGCGAATTCAGTGAGTTCCCAATGGGACATGCTTGTATGAGAGTGCTTTTCAGGATATCTCAACATTTTCACGAACGGAATCTAAGTATCATGGTGAATTCAGTAGGTTCCCAATAGGATTCGCATGTAATAAGGGTACTATTCAAGATACAGCAACATTTTAACGACCTGAAACACTGTTTCTTTGTGAATTCAGTTAGTTCCCACTAGCAGGACCTGGTAATATGTGTGTACTTTTAAAGATTTATCAAAATTTCGTCAGCCGAATCTAAGTAACTTGGTGAATTCAGTTAGTTCCCAATAGGCCACAATAGTAATAAGTGGACTGTTCGGGATATAGAAAAATTTTCACGACTTGAAATCAAATTTTCTTTGCGAATTCAGTGAGTTCCCAATGGGACATGCTTGTATGAGAGTGCTTTTCAGGATATCTCAACATTTTCACGAACGGAATCTAAGTATCATGGTGAATTCAGTAAGTTCCCAATAGGATTCGCATGTAATAAGGGTACTGTTCAAGATACAGCAACATTTTAACGACCTCAAACACTGTTTCTTTGTGAATTCAGTTAGTTCCCACTAGCAGGACCTGGTAATATGTGTACTTTTAAAGATTTATCAAAATTTCGTCAGCCGAATCTAAGTAACTTGGTGAATTCAGTTAGTTCCCAATAGGCCGCAATAGTAATAAGTGGACTGTTCGGGATATAGAAAAATTTTCACGACTTGAATCAAATTTTCTTTGCGAATTCAGTGAGTTCCCAATGGGACATGCTTGTATGAGAGTGCTTTTCAGGATATCTCAACATTTTCACAAACGGAATCTAAGTATCATGGTGAATTCAGTAGGTTCCCAATAGGGATTCGCATGTAATAAGGGTACTGTTCAAGATACAGCAACATTTTAACGACCTCAAACACTGTTTCTTTGTGAATTCAGTTAGTTCCCACTAGCAGGACCTGGTAATATGTGTACTTTTAAAGATTTATCAAAATTTCGTCAGCCGAATCTAAGTAACTTGGTGAATTCAGTTAGTTCCCAATAGGCCGCAATAGTAATAAGTGGACTGTTCGGGATATAGAAAAATTTTCACGACTTGAATCAAATTTTCTTTGCGAATTCAGTGAGTTCCCAATGGGACATGCTTGTATGAGAGTGCTTTTCAGGATATCTCAACATTTTCACGAACGGAATCTAAATATCATGGTGAATTCAGTAGGTTCCCAATAGGATTCGCATGTAATAAGGGTACTGTTCAAGATACAGCAACATTTTAACGACCTCAAACACTGTTTCTTTGTGAATTCAGTTAGTTCCCACTAGCAGGACCTGGTAATATGTGTACTTTTAAAGATTTATCCAAAATTTCCTCAGCCGAATCTAAGTAACTTGGTGAATTCAGTTAGTTCCCAATAGGCCGCAATAGTAATAAGTGGACTGTTCGGGATATAGAAAAATTTTCAGGACTTGAATCAAATTTTCTTTGCGAATTCAGTGAGTTCCCAATGGGACATGCTTGTATGAGAGTGCTTTTCAGTATATCTCAACATTTTCACGAACGGAATCTAAGTATCATGGTGAATTCAGTAGGTTCCCAATAGGATTCGCATGTAATAAGGGTACTGTTCAAGATACAGCAACATTTTAACGACCTCAAACACTGTTTCTTTGTGAATTCAGTTAGTTCCCACTAGCAGGACCTGGTAATATGTGTACTTTTAAAGATTTATCAAAATTTCGTCAGCCGAATCTAAGTAACTTGGTGAATTCAGTTAGTTCCCAATAGGCCACAATAGTAATAAGTGGACTGTTCGGGATATAGAAAAATTTTCACGACTTGAAATCAAATTTTCTTTGCGAATTCAGTGAGTTCCCAATGGGACATGCTTGTATGAGAGTGCTTTTCAGGATATCTCAAGCAATAGTAATAAGTGGACTGTTCGGGATATAGAAAAATTTTCACGACTTGAATCAAATTTTCTTTGCGAATTCAGTGAGTTCCCAATGGGACATGCTTGTATGAGAGTGCTTTTCAAGATATCTCAACATTTTCACGCACGGAATCTAAGTATCATGGTGAATTCAGTAGGTTCCCAATAGGATTCGCATGTAATAAGGGTACTGTTCAAGATACAGCAACATTTTAACGACCTCAAACACTGTTTCTTTGTGAATTCAGTTAGTTCCCACTAGCAAGACCTGGTAATATGTGTACTTTGAAAGATTTATCAAAATTTCGTCAGCCGAATCTAAGTAACTTGGTGAATTCAGTTAGTTCCCAATAGGCCGCAATAGTAATAAGTGGACTGTTCGGGATATAGAAAAAATTTTCACGACTTGAATCAAATTTTCTTTGCGAATTCAGTGAGTTCCCAATGGGACATGCTTGTATGAGAGTGCTTTTCAGGATATCTCAACATTTTCACGCACGGAATCTAAGTATCATGGTGAATTCAGTAGGTTCCCAATAGGATTCGCATGTAATAAGGGTACTGTTCAAGATACAGCAACATTTTAACGACCTCAAACACTGTTTCTTTGTGAATTCAGTTAGTTCCCACTAGCAGGACCTGGTAATATGTGTACTTTTAAAGATTTATCAAAATTTCGTCAGCCGAATCTAAGTAACTTGGTGAATTCAGTTAGTTCCCAATAGGCCGCAATAGTAATAAGTGGACTGTTCGGGATATAGAAAAATTTCCACGACTTGAATCAAATTTTCTTTGCGAATTCAGTGAGTTCCCAATGGGACATGCTTGTATGAGAGCGATTTTCAAGATATGTCAACATTTTCACGAACGGAATCTAAGTATCATGGTGAATTCAGTAGGTTCCCAATAGGATTCGCATGTAATAAGGGTACTATTCAAGATACAGCAACATTTTAACGACCTGAAACACTGTTTCTTTGTGAATTCAGTTAGTTCCCACTAGCAGGACCTGGTAATATGTGTACTTTTAAAGATTTATCAAAATTTCGTCAGCCGAATCTAAGTAACTTGGTGAATTCAGTTAGTTCCCAATAGGCCGCAATAGTAATAAGTGGACTGTTCGGGATATAGAAAAATTTTCACGAATGGAATCAAAATTTCTAGGCGAATTCAGTGAGTTCCCAATGGGACATGCTTGTATGAGTGTGCTTTTCAGCATATAGCAACATTTTGACGAACGGAATCTAAGTAACATGGTGAATTCAGTAGGTTCCCAATAGGATTCGCATGTAATAAGGTATTATTCAAGATACAGCAACATTTTAACGACCTGAAACACTGTTTCTTTGTGAATTCAGTTAGTTCCCACTAGCAGGACCTGGTAATATGTGTACTTTTAAAGATTTATCAAAATTTTGTCAGCCGAATCTAAGTAACTTGGTGAATTCAGTTAGTTCCCAATAGGCCGCAATAGTAATAAGTGGACTGTTCGGGATACAGCAACATTCTCACGACCTGAAACACTGTTTCTTTGTGAATTCAGTTAGTTCCCACTAGCACGACCTGCTAACATGTGTACTTTTCAAGATTTATCAAAATTTCGTCAGCCGAATCTAAGTAACTTGGTGAATTCAGTTAGTTCCCAATAGGCCGCAATAGTAATAAGTGGACTGTTCGGGATATAGAAAAATTTTCACGACTTGAATCAAATTTTCTTTGCGAATTCAGTGAGTTCCCAATGGGACATGCTTGTATGAGAGTGCTTTTCAAGATATCTCAACATTTTCACGCACGGAATCTAAGTATCATGTTGAATTCAATAGGTTCCCAATAGGATTCGCATGTAATAAGGGTACTGTTCAAGATACAGCAACATTTTAACGACCTCAAACACTGTTTCTTTGTGAATTCAGTTAGTTCCCACTAGCAGGACCTGGTAATATGTGTACTTTTAAAGATTTATCAAAATTTCATCAGCCAAATCTAAGTAACTTGGTGAATTCAGTTAGTTCCCAATAGGCCGCAATAGTAATAAGTGGACTGTTCGGGATATAGAAAAATTTTCACGACTTGAATCAAATTTTCTTTGCGAATTCAGTGAGTTCCCAATGGGACATGCTTGTATGAGAGTGCTTTTCAGGATATCTCAACATTTTCACGAACGGAATCTAAGTATCATGGTGAATTCAGTAGGTTCCCAATAGGATTCGCATGTAATAAGTGTACTGTTCAAGATACAGCAACATTTTAACGACCTCAAACACTGTTTCTTTGTGAATTCAGTTAGTTCCCACTAGCAGGACCTGGTAATATGTGTACTTTTAAAGATTTATCAAAATTTCGTCAGCAGAATCTAAGTAACTTGGTGAATTCAGTTAGTTCCCAATAGGCCGCAATAGTAATAAGTGGACTGTTCGGGATATAGAAAAATTTTCACGACTTGAATCAAATTTTCTTTGCGAATTCAGTGAGTTCCCAATGGGACATGCTTGTATGAGAGTGCTTTTCAAGATATCTCAACATTTTCACGCACGGAATCTAAGTATCATGGTGAATTCAGTAGGTTCCCAATAGGATTCGCATGTAATAAGGGTACTGTTCAAGATACAGCAACATTTTAACGACCTCAAACACTGTTTCTTTGTGAATTCAGTTAGTTCCCACTAGCAGGACCTGGTAATATGTGTACTTTTAAAGATTTATCAAAATTTCGTCAGCCGAATCAAAGTAACTTGGTGAATTCAGTTAGTTCCCAATAGGCCGCAATAGTAATAAGTGGACTGTTCGGGATATAGAAAAATTTTCACGACTTGAATCAAATTTTCTTTGCGAATTCAGTGAGTTCCCAATGGGACATGCTTGTATGAGAGTGCTTTTCAAGATATCTCAACAATTTTCACGAACGGAATCTAAGTATCATGGTGAATTCAGTAGGTTCCCAATAGGATTCGCATGTAATAAGGGTACTGTTCAAGATACAGCAACATTTTAACGACCTCAAACACTGTTTCTTTGTGAATTCAGTTAGTTCCCACTAGCAGGACCTGGTAATATGTGTACTTTTAAAGATTTATCAAAATTTCGTCAGCCAAATCTAAGTAACTTGGTGAATTCAGTTAGTTCCCAATAGGCCGCAATAGTAATAAGTGGACTGTTCGGGATATAGAAAAATTTTCACGACTTGAATCAAATTTTCTTTGCGAATTCAGTGAGTTCCCAATGGGACATGCTTGTATGAGAGTGCTTTTCAAGATATCTCAACATTTTCACGCACGGAATCTAAGTATCATGGTGAATTCAGTAGGTTCCCAATAGGATTCGCATGTAATAAGGGTACTGTTCAAGATACAGCAACATTTTAACGACCTCAAACACTGTTTCTTTGTGAATTCAAGTTAGTTCCCACTAGCAGGACCTGGTAATATGTGTACTTTTAAAGATTTATCAAAATTTCGTCAGCCGAATCTAAGTAACTTGGTGAATTCAGTTAGTTCCCAATAGGCCGCAATAGTAATAAGTGGACTGTTCGGGATATAGAAAAATTTTCACACTTGAATCAAATTTTCTTTGCGAATTCAGTGAGTTCCCAATGGGACATGCTTGTATGAGAGTGCTTTTCAGGATATCTCAACATTTTCACGAACGGAATCTAAGTATCATGGTGAATTCAATAAGTTCCCAATAGGATTCGCATGTAATAAGGGTACTGTTCAAGATACAGCAACATTTTAACGACCTCAAACACTGTTTCTTTGTGAATTCAGTTAGTTCCCACTAGCAGGACCTGGTAATATGTGTACTTTTAAAGATTTATCAAAATTTCGTCAGCCAAATCTAAGTAACTTGGTGAATTCAGTTAGTTCCCAATAGGCCGCAATAGTAATAAGTGGACTGTTCGGGATATAGAAAAATTTTCACGACTTGAATCAAATTTTCTTTGCGAATTCAGTGAGTTCCCAATGGGACATGCTTGTATGAGAGTGCTTTTCAAGATATCTCAACATTTTCACGAACGGAATCTAAGTATCATGGTGAATTCAATAGGTTCCCAATAGGATTCGCATGTAATAAGGGTACTGTTCAAGATACAGAAACATTTTAACAACCTCAAACACTGTTTCTTTGTGAATTCAGTTAGTTCCCACTAGCAGGACCTGGTAATATGTGTACTTTGAAAGATTTATCAAAATTTCGTCAGCCGAATCTAAGTAACTTGGTGAATTCAGTTAGTTCCCAATAGGCCGCAATAGTAATAAGTGGACTGTTCGGGATATAGAAAAATTTTCACGACTTGAATCAAATTTTCTTTGCGAATTCAGTGAGTTCCCAATGGGACATGCTTGTATGAGAGTGCTTTTCAGATATCTCAACATTTTCACGAACGGAATCTTAAGTATCATGGTGAATTCAGTAGGTTCCCAATAGGATTCGCATGTAATAAGGGTACTGTTCAAGATACAGCAACATTTTAACGACCTCAAACACTGTTTCTTTGTGAATTCAGTTAGTTCCCACTAGCAGGACCTGGTAATGTGTGTACTTTTAAAGATTTATCAAAATTTCGTCAGCCGAATCTAAGTAACTTGGTGAATTCAGTTAGTTCCCAATAGGCCGCAATAGTAATAAGTGGACTGTTCAGGATATAGAAACGTTCTCCCAACCTGAAACACTGTTTCTTTGTGAATTCAGTTAGTTCCCACTAGCACGACCTGCTAACATGTGTACTTTTCAAGATTTATCAAAATTTCGTCAGCCCAATCTAAGTAACTTGGGTAATTCAGTTAGTTCCCAATTCAGGAATTCAGGACTGTCAGGACCTAAATATTTATTTTTTAAATTTTATCAAAATTTCGTCAGACGTATCTAAGTAACTTGGTGAATTCAGTTAGTTCCCAATAGGCCGCAATAGTAATAAGTGGACTGTTCGGGATATAGAAAAATTTTCACGACTTGAATCAAATTTTCTTTGCGAATTCAGTGAGTTCCCAATGGGACATGCTTGTATGAGAGTGCTTTTCAAGATATCTCAACATTTTCACGCACGGAATCTAAGTATCATGGTGAATTCAGTAGGTTCCCAATAGGATTCGCATGTAATAAGGGTACTGTTCAAGATACAGCAACATTTTAACGACCTCAAACACTGTTTCTTTGTGAATTCAGTTAGTTCCCACTAGCAGGACCTGGTAATATGTGTACTTTTAAAGATTTATCAAAATTTCGTCAGCCGAATCTAAGTAACTTGGTGAATTCAGTTAGTTCCCAATAGGCCGCAATAGTAATAAGTGGACTGTTCGGGATATAGAAAAATTTCCACGACTTGAATCAAATTTTCTTTGCGAATTCAGTGAGTTCCCAATGGGACATGCTTGTATGAGAGTGCTTTTCAAGATATCTCAACATTTTCACGCACGGAATCTAAGTATCATGGTGAATTCAGTAGGTTCCCAATAGGATTCGCATGTAATAAGGGTACTGTTCAAGATACAGCAACATTTTAACGACCTCAAACACTGTTTCTTTGTGAATTCAGTTAGTTCCCACTAGCAGGACCTGGTAATATGTGTACTTTTAAAGATTTATCAAAATTTCGTCAGCCGAATCTAAGTAACTTGGTGAATTCAGTTAGTTCCCAATAGGCCGCAATAGTAATAAGTGGACTGTTCGGGATATAGAAAAATTTTCACAACTTGAATCAAATTTTCTTTGCGAATTCAGTGAGTTCCCAATGGGACATGCTTGTATGAGAGTGCTTTTCAAGATATCTCAACATTTTCACGCACGGAATCTAAGTATCATGGTGAATTCAGTAGGTTCCCAATAGGATTCGCATGTAATAAGGGTACTGTTCAAGATACAGCAACATTATTTAACGACCTCAAACACTGTTTCTTTGTGAATTCAGTTAGTTCCCACTAGCAGGACCTGGTAATATGTGTACTTTTAAAGATTTATCAAAATTTCGTCAGCCGAATCTAAGTAACTTGGTGAATTCAGTTAGTTCCCAATAGGCCGCAATAGTAATAAGTGGACTGTTCGGGATATAGAAAAATTTTCACGACTTGAATCAAATTTTCTTTGCGAATTCAGTGAGTTCCCAATGGGACATGCTTGTATGAGAGTGCTTTTCAAGATATCTCAACATTTTCACGCACGGAATCTAAGTATCATGGTGAATTCAGTAGGTTCCCAATAGGATTCGCATGTAATAAGGGTACTGTTCAAGATACAGCAACATTTTAACGACCTCAAACACTGTTTCTTTGTGAATTCAGTTAGTTCCCACTAGCAGGACCTGGTAATATGTGTACTTTTAAAGATTTATCAAAATTTCGTCAGCCGAATCTAAGTAACTTGGTGAATTCAGTTAGTTCCCAATAGGCCGCAATAGTAATAAGTGGACTGTTCGGGATATAGAAAAATTTTCACGACTTGAATCAAATTTTCTTTGCGAATTCAGTGAGTTCCCAATGGGACATGCTTGTATGAGAGTGCTTTTCAGGATATCTCAACATTTTCACGAACGGAATCTAAGTATCATGGTGAATTCAGTAAGTTCCCAATAGGATTCGCATGTAATAAGGGTACTGTTAAAGATACAGCAACATTCTAACGACCACAAACACTGTTTCTTTGTGAATTCATTAGTTCCCATGACCTGGTAATGTGTGAATTTTATCAAAATTTCATAAGTTCCCAATTTAGAATTCATTCCCAATAGGCCAATAGTAATAAGTGGATGTTTTCAATAAATCAAATTTTCATTTTTTCAGTTTCAAGTACTGTTTCAAGATAAGCAACATTTTAACGACCTCAAACACTGTTTCTTTGTGAATTCAGTTAGTTCCCACTAGCAGGACCTGGTAATATGTGTACTTTTAAAGATTTATCAAAATTTCGTCAGCCGAATCAAAGTAACTTGGTGAATTCAGTTAGTTCCCAATAGGCCGCAATAGTAATAAGTGGACTGTTCGGGATATAGAAAAATTTTCACGACTTGAATCAAATTTTCTTTGCGAATTCAGTGAGTTCCCAATGGGACATGCTTGTATGAGAGTGCTTTTCAAGATATCTCAACATTTTCACGAACGGAATCTAAGTATCATGGTGAATTCAGTAGGTTCCCAATAGGATTCGCATGTAATAAGGGTACTGTTCAAGATACAGCAACATTTTAACGACCTCAAACACTGTTTCTTTGTGAATTCAGTTAGTTCCCACTAGCAGGACCTGGTAATATGTGTACTTTTAAAGATTTATCAAATTTTCGTCAGCCGAATCTAAGTAACTTGGTGAATTCAGTTAGTTCCCAATAGGCCGCAATAGTAATAAATGGACTGTTCGGGATATAGAAAAAATTTTCACGACTTGAATCAAATTTTCTTTGCGAATTCAGTGAGTTCCCAATGGGACATGCTTGTATGAGAGTGCTTTTCAAGATATCTCAACATTTTCACGAACGGAATCTAAATATCATGGTGAATTCAGTAGGTTCCCAATAGGATTCGCATGTAATAAGGGTACTGTTCAAGATACAGCAACATTTTAACGACCTCAAACACTGTTTCTTTGTGAATTCAGTTAGTTCCCACTAGCAGGACCTGGTAATATGTGTACTTTTAAAGATTTATCAAAATTTCGTCAGCCGAATCAAAGTAACTTGGTGAATTCAGTTAGTTCCCAATAGGCCACAATAGTAATAAGTGGACTGTTCAGGATATAGAAAAATTTTCACGACTTGAATCAAATTTTCTTTGCGAATTCAGTGAGTTCCCAATGGGACATGCTTGTATGAGAGTGCTTTTCAGGATATCTCAACATTTTCACGAACGGAATCTAAGTATCATGGTGAATTCAAGTAGGTTCCCAATAGGATTCGCATGTAATAAGGGTACTGTTCAAGATACAGCAACATTTTAACGACCTCAAACACTGTTTCTTTGTGAATTCAGTTAGTTCCCACTAGCAGGACCTGGTAATATGTGTACTTTTAAAGATTTATCAAAATTTCGTCAGCCGAATCTAAGTAACTTGGTGAATTCAGTTAGTTCCCAATAGGCCGCAATAGTAATAAGTGGACTGTTCGGGATATAGAAAAATTTTCACGACTTGAATCAAATTTTTTTTGCGAATTCAGTGAGTTCCCAATGGGACATGCTTGTATGAGAGTGCTTTTCAGGATATCTCAACATTTTCACGCACGGAATCTAAGTATCATGGTGAATTCAGTAGGTTCCCAATAGGATTCGCATGTAATAAGGGTACTATTCAAGATACAGCAACATTTTAACGACCTGAAACACTGTTTCTTTGTGAATTCAGTTAGTTCCCACTAGCAGGACCTGGTAATATGTGTACCTTTGAAAGATTTATCAAAATTTCGTCAGCCGAATCTAAGTAACTTGGTGAATTCAGTTAGTTCCCAATAGGCCGCAATAGTAATAAGTGGACTGTTCGGGATATAGAAAAATTTTCACGACTTGAATCAAATTTTCTTTGCGAATTCAGTGAGTTCCCAATGGGACATGCTTGTATGAGAGTGCTTTTCAAGATATCTCAACATTTTCACGCACGGAATCTAAGTATCATGTTGAATTCAATAGGTTCCCAATAGGATTCGCATGTAATAAGGGTACTGTTCAAGATACAGCAACATTTTAACGACCTCAAACACTGTTTCTTTGTGAATTCAGTTAGTTCCCACTAGCAGGACCTGGTAATGTGTGTACTTTTAAAGATTTATCAAAATTTCGTCAGCCGAATCTAAGTAACTTGGTGAATTCAGTTAGTTCCCAATAGGCCGCAATAGTAATAAGTGGACTGTTCGGGATATAGAAAAATTTTCACGACTTGAATCAAAATTTTCTTTGCGAATTCAGTGAGTTCCCAATGGGACATGCTTGTATGAGAGTGCTTTTCAAGATATCTCAACATTTTCACGCACGGAATCTAAGTATCATGTTGAATTCAGTAGGTTCCCAATAGGATTCGCATGTAATAAGGGTACTGTTCAAGATACATCAACATTTTAACGACCTCAAACACTGTTTCTTTGTGAATTCAGTTAGTTCCCACTAGCAGGACCTGGTAATGTGTGTACTTTTAAAGATTTATCAAAATTTCGTCAGCCGAATCTAAGTAACTTGGTGAATTCAGTTAGTTCCCAATAGGCCGCAATAGTAATAAGTGGACTGTTCGGGATATAGAAAAATTTTCACGAATGGAATCAAATTTTCTAGGCGAATTCAGTGAGTTCCCAATGGGACATGCTTGTATGAGAGTGCTTTTCAAGATATAGCAACATTTTCACGAACGGAATCTAAGTATCATGGTGAATTCAGTAGGTTCCCAATAGGATTCGCATGTAATAAGGGTACTGTTCAAGATACAGCAACATTTTAACGACCTCAAACACTGTTTCTTTGTGAATTCAGTTAGTTCCCACTAGCAGGACCTGGTAATATGTGTACTTTTCAAGATTTATCAAAATTTCGTCAGCCGAATCTAAGTAACTTGGTGAATTCAGTTAGTTCCCAATAGGCCGCCATAGTAATAAGTGGACTGTTCGGGATATAGAAAAATTTTCACGACTTGAATCAAATTTTCTTTGCGAATTCAGTGAGTTCCCAATGGGACATGCTTGTATGAGAGTGCTTTTCAAGATATCTCAACATTTTCACGAACGGAATCTAAGTATCATGGTGAATTCAGTAGGTTCCCAATAGGATTCGCATGTAATAAGGGTACTGTTCAAGATACAGCAACATTTTAACGACCTCAAACACTGTTTCTTTGTGAATTCAGTTAGTTCCCACTAGCAGGACCTGGTAATATGTGTACTTTTAAAGATTTATCAAAAATTTCGTCAGCCGATCTAAGTAACTTGGTGAATTCAGTTAGTTCCCAATAGGCCGCAATAGTAATAAGTGGACTGTTCGGGATATAGAAAAATTTTCACGACTTGAATCAAATTTTCTTTGCGAATTCAGTGAGTTCCCAATGGGACATGCTTGTATGAGAGTGCTTTTCAAGATATCTCAACATTTTCACGAACGGAATCTAAGTATCATGGTGAATTCAGTAGGTTCCCAATAGGATTCGCATGTAATAAGGGTACTGTTCAAGATACAGCAACATTTTAACGACCTCAAACACTGTTTCTTTGTGAATTCAGTTAGTTCCCACTAGCAGGACCTGGTAATATGTGTACTTTTAAAGATTTATCAAAATTTCATCAGCCGAATCTAAGTAACTTGGTGAATTCAGTTAGTTCCCAATAGGCCGCAATAGTAATAAGTGGACTGTTAGGGATATAGAAAAATTTTCACGACTTGAATCAAATTTTCTTTGCGAATTCAGTGAGTTCCCAATGGGACATGCTTGTATGAGAGTGCTTTTCAAGATATCTCAACATTTTCACGCACGGAATCTAAGTATCATGGTGAATTCAATAGGTTCCCAATAGGATTCGCATGTAATAAGGGTACTGTTCAAGATACAGCAACATTTTAACGACCTCAAACACTGTTTCTTTGTGAATTCAGTTAGTTCCCACTAGCAGGACCTGGTAATATGTGTACTTTTAAAGATTTATCAAAATTTCGTCAGCCGAATCTAAGTAACTTGGTGAATTCAGTTAGTTCCCAATAGGCCGCAATAGTAATAAGTGGACTGTTCGGGATATAGAAAAATTTTCACGACTTGAATCAAATTTTCTTTGTGAATTCAGTGAGTTCCCAATGGGACATGCTTGTATGAGAGTGCTTTTCAAGATATCTCAACATTTTCACGCACGGAATCTAAGTATCATGGTGAATTCAGTAGGTTCCCAATAGGATTCGCATGTAATAAGGGTACTGTTCAAGATACAGCAACATTTTAACGACCTCAAACACTGTTTCTTTGTGAATTCAGTTAGTTCCCACTAGCAGGACCTGGTAATATGTGTACTTTTAAAGATTTATCAAAATTTCGTCAGCCGAATCTAAGTAACTTGGTGAATTCAGTTAGTTCCCAATAGGCCGCAATAGTAATAAGTGGACTGTTCGGGATATAGAAAAATTTTCACGACTTGAATCAAATTTTCTTTGCGAATTCAGTGAGTTCCCAATGGGACATGCTTGTATGAGAGTGCTTTTCAGGATATCTCAACATTTTCATGAACGGAATCTAAGTATCATGGTGAATTCAGTAGGTTCCCAATAGGATTCGCATGTAATAAGGGTACTGTTCAAGATACAGCAACATTTTAACGACCTCAAACACTGTTTCTTTGTGAATTCAGTTAGTTCCCACTAGCAGGACCTGGTAATATGTGTACTTTTAAAGATTTATCAAAATTTCGTCAGCCGAATCCTAAGTAACTTGGTGAATTCAGTTAGTTCCCAATAGGCCGCAATAGTAATAAGTGGACTGTTCGGGATATAGAAAAATTTTCACGACTTGAATCAAATTTTCTTTGCGAATTCAGTGAGTTCCCAATGGGACATGCTTGTATGAGAGTGCTTTTCAAGATATCTCAACATTTTCACGAACGGAATCTAAGTATCATGGTGAAATTCAGTAGGTTCCCAATAGGATTCGCATGTAATAAGGGTACTGTTCAAGATACAGCAACATTTTAACGACCTCAAACACTGTTTCTTTGTGAATTCAGTTAGTTCCCACTAGCAGGACCTGGTAATATGTGTACTTTTAAAGATTTATCAAAATTTCCTCAGCCCAATCTAAGTAACTTGGTGAATTCAGTTAGTTCCCAATAGGCTGCAATAGTAATAAGTGGACTGTTCGGGATATAGAAAAATTTTCACGACTTGAATCAAATTTTCTTTGCGAATTCAGTGAGTTCCCAATGGGACATGCTTGTATGAGAGTGCTTTTCAGGATATCTCAACATTTTCACGAACGGAATCTAAGTATCATGGTGAATTCAGTAGGTTCCCAATAGGATTCGCATGTAATAAGGGTACTGTTCAAGATACAGCAACATTTTAACGACCTCAAACACTGTTTCTTTGTGAATTCAGTTAGTTCCTACTAGCAGGACCTGGTAATGTGTGTACTTTTAAAGATTTATCAAAATTTCGTCAGCCGAATCTAAGTAACTTGGTGAATTCAGTTAGTTCCCAATAGGCCGCAATAGTAATAAGTGGACTGTTCGGGATATAGAAAAATTTTCACGACTTGAATCAAATTTTCTTTGCGAATTCAGTGAGTTCCCAATGGGACATGCTTGTATGAGAGTGCTTTTCAGGATATCTCAACATTTTCACGCACGGAATCTAAGTATCATGTTGAATTCAATAGGTTCCCAATAGGATTCGCATGTAATAAGGGTACTGTTCAAGATACAGGCAACATTTTAACGACCTCAAACACTGTTTCTTTGTGAATTCAGTTAGTTCCCACTAGCAGGACCTGGTAATATGTGTACTTTTAAAGATTTATCAAAATTTCGTCAGCCGAATCTAAGTAACTTGGTGAATTCAGTTAGTTCCCAATAGGCCACAATAGTAATAAGTGGACTGTTCGGGATATAGAAAAATTTTCACGACTTGAATCAAATTTTCTTTGCAAATTCAGTGAGTTCCCAATGGGACATGCTTGTATGAGAGTGCTTTTCAAGATATCTCAACATTTTCACGAACAGAATCTAAGTATCATGGTGAATTCAGTAGGTTCCCAATAGGATTCGCATGTAATAAGGGTACTGTTCAAGATACAGCAACATTTTAACGACCTCAAACACTGTTTCTTTGTGAATTCAGTTAGTTCCCACTAGCAGGACCTGGTAATATGTGTACTTTTAAAGATTTATCAAAATTTCATCAGCCGAATCTAAGTAACTTGGTGAATTCAGTTAGTTCCCAATAGGCCGCAATAGTAATAAGTGGACTGTTCGGGATATAGAAAAATTTTCACGACTTGAATCAAATTTTCTTTGCGAATTCAGTGAGTTCCCAATGGGACATGCTTGTATGAGAGTGCTTTTCAGGATATCTCAACATTTTCACGAACGGAATCTAAGTATCATGGTGAATTCAGTAGGTTCCCAATAGGATTCGCATGTAATAAGGGTACTGTTCAAGATACAGCAACATTTTAACGACCTCAAACACTGTTTCTTTGTGAATTCAGTTAGTTCCCACTAGCAGGACCTGGTAATATGTGTACTTTTAAAGATTTATCAAAATTTCGTCAGCCAAATCTAAGTAACTTGGTGAATTCAGTTAGTTCCCAATAGGCCGCAATAGTAATAAGTGGACTGTTCGGGATATAGAAAAATTTTCACGACTTGAATCAAATTTTCTTTGCGAATTCAGTGAGTTCCCAATGGGACATGCTTGTATGAGAGTGCTTTTCAAGATATCTCAACATTTTCACGAACGGAATCTAAGTATCATGGTGAATTCAGTAGGTTCCCAATAGGATTCGCATGTAATAAGGGTACTGTTCAAGATACAGCAACATTTTAACGACCTCAAACACTGTTTCTTTGTGAATTCAGTTAGTTCCCACTAGCAGGACCTGGTAATATGTGTACTTTTAAAGATTTATCAAAATTTCGTCAGCCGAATCTAAGTAACTTGGTGAATTCAGTTAGTTCCCAATAGGCCGCAATAGTAATAAGTGGACTGTTCGGGATATAGAAAAATTTTCACGACTTGAATCAAATTTTCTTTGCGAATTCAGTGAGTTCCCAATGGGACATGCTTGTATGAGAGTGCTTTTCAGGATATCTCAACATTTTCACGAACGGAATCTAAGTATCATGGTGAATTCAGTAGGTTCCCAATAGGATTCGCATGTAATAAGGGTACTGTTCAAGATACAGCAACATTTTAACGACCTGTCAAACACTGTTTCTTTTTGAATTCAGTTAGTTCCCACTAGCAGGACCTGGTAATATGTGTACTTTTAAAGATTTATCAAAATTTCGTCAGCCGAATCTAAGTAACTTGGTGAATTCAGTTAGTTCCCAATAGGCCGCAATAGTAATAAGTGGACTGTTCGGGATATAGAAAAATTTTCACGACTTGAATCAAATTTTCTTTGCGAATTCAGTGAGTTCCCAATGGGACATGCTTGTATGAGAGTGCTTTTCAGGATATCTCAACATTTTCACGAACGGAATCTAAGTATCATGTTGAATTCAATAGGTTCCCAATAGGATTCGCATGTAATAAGGGTACTGTTCAAGATACAGCAACATTTTAACGACCTCAAACACTGTTTCTTTGTGAATTCAGTTAGTTCCCACTAGCAGGACCTGGTAATATGTGTACTTTTAAAGATTTATCAAAATTTCATCAGCCGAATCTAAGTAACTTGGTGAATTCAGTTAGTTCCCATATATAGGCCGCAATAGTAATAAGTGGACTGTTCGGGATATAGAAAAATTTTCACGACTTGAATCAAATTTTCTTTGCGAATTCAGTGAGTTCCCAATGGGACATGCTTGTATGAGAGTGCTTTTCAAGATATCTCAACATTTTCACGCACGGAATCTAAGTATCATGGTGAATTCAGTAGGTTCCCAATAGGATTCGCATGTAATAAGGGTACTGTTCAAGATACAGCAACATTTTAACGACCTCAAACACTGTTTCTTTGTGAATTCAGTTAGTTCCCACTAGCAGGACCTGGTAATATGTGTACTTTTAAAGATTTATCAAAATTTCGTCAGCCGAATCTAAGTAACTTGGTGAATTCAATTAGTTCCCAATAGGCCGCAATAGTAATAAGTGGACTGTTCGGGATATAGAAAAATTTTCACGACTTGAATCAAATTTTCTTTGCGAATTCAGTGAGTTCCCAATGGGACATGCTTGTATGAGAGTGCTTTTCAAGATATCTCAACATTTTCACGCACGGAATCTAAGTATCATGGTGAATTCAGTAGGTTCCCAATAGGATTCGCATGTAATAAGGGTACTGTTCAAGATACAGCAACATTTTAACGACCTCAAACACTGTTTCTTTGTGAATTCAGTTAGTTCCCACTAGCAGGACCTGGTAATATGTGTACTTTTAAAGATTTATCAAAATTTCGTCAGCCGAATCTAAGTAACTTGGTGAATTCAGTTAGTTCCCAATAGGCCGCAATAGTAATAAGTGGACTGTTCGGGATATAGAAAAATTTTCACGACTTGAATCAAATTTTCTTTGCGAATTCAGTGAGTTCCCAATGGGACATGCTTGTATGAGAGTGCTTTTCAAGATATCTCAACATTTTCACGAACGGAATCTAAGTATCATGGTGAATTCAGTAGGTTCCCAATAGGATTCGCATGTTATAAGGGTACTGTTCAAGATACAGCAACATTTTAACGACCTCAAACACTGTTTCTTTGTGAATTCAGTTAGTTCCCACTAGCAGGACCTGGTAATATGTGTACTTTGAAAGATTTATCAAAATTGCGTCAGCCAAATCTAAGTAACTTGGTGAATTCAGTTAGTTCCCAATAGGCCGCAATAGTAATAAGTGGACTGTTCGGGATATAGAAAAATTTTCACGACTTGAATCAAATTTTCTTTGCGAATTCAGTGAGTTCCCAATGGGACATGCTTGTATGAGAGTGCTTTTCAAGATATCTCAACATTTTCACGCACGGAATCTAAGTATCATGGTGAATTCAGTAGGTTCCCAATAGGATTCGCATGTAATAAGGGTACTGTTCAAGATACAGCAACATTTTAACGACCTCAAACACTGTTTCTTTGTGAATTCAGTTAGTTCCCACTAGCAGGACCTGGTAATATGTGTACTTTTAAAGATTTATCAAAATTTCGTCAGCCGAATCTAAGTAACTTGGTGAATTCAGTTAGTTCCCAATAGGCCGCAATAGTAATTAAGTGGACTGTTCGGGATATAGAAAAATTTTCACGACTTGAATCAAATTTTCTTTGCGAATTCAGTGAGTTCCCAATGGGACATGCTTGTATGAGAGTGCTTTTCAGGATATCTCAACATTTTCACGAACGGAATCTAAGTATCATGGTGAATTCAGTAGGTTCCCAATAGGATTCGCATGTAATAAGGGTACTGTTCAAGATACAGCAACATTTTAACGACCTCAAACACTGTTTCTTTGTGAATTCAGTTAGTTCCCACTAGCAGGACCTGGTAATGTGTGTACTTTTAAAGATTTATCAAAATTTCGTCAGCCGAATCTAAGTAACTTGGTGAATTCAGTTAGTTCCCAATAGGCCGCAATAGTAATAAGTGGACTGTTCGGGATATAGAAAAATTTTCACGACTTGAATCAAATTTTCTTTGCGAATTCAGTGAGTTCCCAAATGGGACATGCTTGTATGAGAGTGCTTTTCAGGATATCTCAACATTTTCACGCACGGGAATCTAAGTATCATGGTGAATTCATTAGGTTCCCAATAGGATTCGCATGTAATAAGGGTACTGTTCAAGATACAGCAACATTTTAACGACCTCAAACACTGTTTCTTTGTGAATTCAGTTAGTTCCCACTAGCAGGACCTGGTAATATGTGTACTTTTAAAGATTTATCAAAATTTCGTCAGCCGAATCTAAGTAACTTGGTGAATTCAGTTAGTTCCCAATAGGCCGCAATAGTAATAAGTGGACTGTTCGGGATATAGAAAAATTTTCACGACTTGAATCAAATTTTCTTTGCGAATTCAGTGAGTTCCCAATGGGACATGCTTGTATGAGAGTGCTTTTCAAGATATCTCAACATTTTCACGAACGGAATCTAAGTATCATGGTGAATTCAGTAGGTTCCCAATAGGATTCGCATGTAATAAGGGTACTATTCAAGATACAGCAACATTTTAACGACCTGAAACACTGTTTCTTTGTGAATTCAGTTAGTTCCCACTAGCAGGACCTGGTAATATGTGTACTTTTAAAGATTTATCAAAATTTCGTCAGCCAAATCTAAGTAACTTGGTGAATTCAGTTAGTTCCCAATAGGCCGCAATAGTAATAATTGGACTGTTCGGGATATAGAAAAATTTTCACGACTTGAATCAAATTTTCTTTGCGAATTCAGTGAGTTCCCAATGGGACATGCTTGTATGAGAGTGCTTTTCAAGATATCTCAACATTTTCACGAACGGAATCTAAGTATCGTGTTGAGTTCAATAGGTTCCCAATAGGATTCGCATGTAATAAGGGTACTGTTCAAGATACAACAACATTTTAACGACCTCAAACACTGTTTCTTTGTGAATTCAGTTAGTTCCCACTAGCAGGACCTGGTAATGTGTGTACTTTTAAAGATTTATCAAAATTTCGTCAGCCGAATCTAAGTAACTTGGTGAATTCAGTTAGTTCCCAATAGGCCGCAATAGTAATAAGTGGACTGTTCGGGATATAGAAAAATTTTCACGACTTGAATCAAATTTTCTTTGCGAATTCAGTGAGTTCCCAATGGGACATGCTTGTATGAGAGTGCTTTTCAAGATATCTCAACATTTTCACGAACGGAATCTAAGTATCATGGTGAATTCAGTAGGTTCCCAATAGGATTCGCATGTAATAAGGGTACTGTTCAAGATACAGCAACATTTTAACGACCTCAAACACTGTTTCTTTGTGAATTCAGTTAGTTCCCACTAGCAGGACCTGGTAATATGTGTACTTTTAAAGATTTATCAAAATTTCGTCAGCCGAATCTAAGTAACTTGGTGAATTCAGTTAGTTCCCAATAGGCCGCAATAGTAATAAGTGGACTGTTCGGGATATAGAAAAATTTTCACGACTTGAATCAAATTTTCTTTGCGAATTCAGTGAGTTCCCAATGGGACATGCTTGTATGAGAGTGCTTTTCAAGATATCTCAACATTTTCACGCACGGAATCTAAGTATCATGGTGAATTCAGTAGGTTCCCAATAGGATTCGCATGTAATAAGGGTACTGTTCAAGATACAGCAACATTTTAACGACCTCAAACACTGTTTCTTTGTGAATTCAGTTAGTTCCCACTAGCAGGACCTGGTAATATGTGTACTTTTAAAGATTTATCAAAATTTCGTCAGCCGAATCTAAGTAACTTGGTGAATTCAGTTAGTTCCCAATAGGCCGCAATAGTAATAATTGGACTGTTCGGGATATAGAAAAATTTTCACGACTTGAATCAAATTTTCTTTGCGAATTCAGTGAGTTCCCAATGGGACATGCTTGTATGAGAGTGCTTTTCAAGATATCTCAACATTTTCACGAACGGAATCTAAGTATCATGGTGAATTCAGTAGGTTCCCAATAGGATTCGCATGTAATAAGGGTACTATTCAAGATACAGCAACATTTTAACGACCTGAAACACTGTTTCTTTGTGAATTCAGTTAGTTCCCACTAGCAGGACCTGGTAATATGTGTACTTTTAAAGATTTATCAAAATTTCGTCAGCCGAATCTAAGTAACTTGGTGAATTCAGTTAGTTCCCAATAGGCCGCAATAGTAATAAGTGGACTGTTCGGGATATAGAAAAATTTTCACGACTTGAATCAAATTTTCTTTGCGAATTCAGTGAGTTCCCAATGGGACATGCTTGTATGAGAGTGCTTTTCAAGATATCTCAACATTTTCACGCACGGAATCTAAGTATCATGGTGAATTCAGTAGGTTCCCAATAGGATTCGCATGTAATAAGGGTACTGTTCAAGATACAGCAACATTTTAACGACCTCAAACACTGTTTCTTTGTGAATTCAGTTAGTTCCCACTAGCAGGACCTGGTAATATGTGTACTTTTAAAGATTTATCAAAATTTCGTCAGCCGAATCTAAGTAACTTGGTGAATTCAGTTAGTTCCCAATAGGCCGCAATAGTAATAAGTGGACTGTTCGGGATATAGAAAAATTTTCACCGACTTGAATCAAATTTTCTTTGCGAATTCAGTGAGTTCCCAATGGGACATGCTTGTATGAGAGTGCTTTTCAGGATATCTCAACATTTTCACAAACGGAATCTAAGTATCATGGTGAATTCAGTAGGTTCCCAATAGGATTCCCATGTAATAAGGGTACTGTTCAAGATACAGCAACATTTTAACGACCTCAAACACTGTTTCTTTGTGAATTCAGTTAGTTCCCACTAGCAGGACCTGGTAATATGTGTACTTTTAAAGATTTATCAAAATTTCGTCAGCCAAATCTAAGTAACTTGGTGAATTCAGTTAGTTCCCAATAGGCCGCAATAGTAATAAGTGGACTGTTCGGGATATAGAAAAATTTTCACGACTTGAATCAAATTTTCTTTGCGAATTCAGTGAGTTCCCAATGGGACATGCTTGTATGAGAGTGCTTTTCAAGATATCTCAACATTTTCACGAACGGAATCTAAGTATCATGGTGAATTCAGTAGGGTTCCCAATAGGATTCGCATGTAATAAGGGTACTGTTCAAGATACAGCAACATTTTAACGACCTCAAACACTGTTTCTTTGTGAATTCAGTTAGTTCCCACTAGCAGGACCTGGTAATATGTGTACTTTTAAAGATTTATCAAAATTTCGTCAGCCGAATCTAAGTAACTTGGTGAATTCAGTTAGTTCCCAATAGGCCGCAATAGTAATAAGTGGACTGTTCGGGATATAGAAAAATTTTCACGACTTGAATCAAATTTTCTTTGCGAATTCAGTGAGTTCCCAATGGGACATGCTTGTATGAGAGTGCTTTTCAAGATATCTCAACATTTTCACGAACGGAATCTAAGTATCATGGTGAATTCAGTAGGTTCCCAATCTGTTCGTTAAAATGTTGCAATATGTTGAAAAGCACAC
>NC_046160.1:68967121-69029154 GCF_011064425.1 Rattus rattus
TCATACAAGCATGTCCCATTGGGAACTCACTGAATTCGCCTAGAAATTTTGATTCCATTCGTGAAAATTTTTCTATATCCCCAACAGTCCACTTATTACTATTGCGGCCTATTGGGAACTAACCGAATTCACCAAGTTACTTAGATTCGGCACACGAAATTTTGATAAATCTTTCAAAGTACACATATTACTAGAGCCTGCTAATGGGAACTACCTGAATTCACAAAGAAACAGTGTTTCAGTTCGTTAAAATGTTGCTGTATCTTGAATAGCACCCTTATTACATGGGAATCCTATTGGGAACCTACTGAATTCACCATGATACTCAGATTCCGTTCGTTAAAATGTTGCTATATGTTGAAAAACACACTCATACAAGCATGTCCCATTGGGAACTCACTGAATTCGCCTAGAAATTTTGATTCCATTCGTGAAAATTTTTCTATATCCCCAACAGTCCACTTATTACTATTGCGGCCTATTGGCGAACTAACCGAATTCACCAAGTTACTTAGATTCAGCACACGAAATTTTGATAAATCTTTAAAAGTACACATATTACTAGAGCCTGCTAATGGGAACTACCTGAATTCACAAAGAAACAGTGTTTCAGTTCGTTAAAATGTTGCTGTATCTTGAATAACACCCTTATTACATGCGAATCCTATTGGGAACCTACTGAATTCACCATGATACTCAGATTCCGTTCGTTAAAATGTTGCTATATGTTGAAAAGCACACTCATACAAGCATGTCCCATTGGGAACTCACTGAATTCGCCTAGAAATTTTGATTCCATTCGTGAAATTTTTCTATATCCCCAACAGTCCACTTATTACTATTGCGGCCTATTGGGAACTAACCGAATTCACCAAGTTACTTAGATTCGGCACACGAAATTTTGATAAATCTTTCAAAGTACACATATTACTAGAGCCTGCTAATGGGAACTACCTGAATTCACAAAGAAACAGAGTTTCAATTCGTTAAAATGTTGCTGTATCTTGAATAATACCCTTATTACATGGGAATCCTATTGGGAACCTACTGAATTCACCATGATACTCAGATTCCGTTCGTTAAAATGTTGCTATATGTTGAAAAGCACACTCATACAAGCATGTCCCATTGGGAACTCACTGAATTCGCCTAGAAATTTTGATTCCATTCGTGAAAATTTTTCTATATCCCCAACAGTCCACTTATTATTATTGCGGCCTATTGGGAACTAACCGAATTCACCAAGTTACTTAGATTCGGCACACGAAATTTTGATAAATCTTTCAAAGTACACATATTACTAGAGCCTGCTAATGGGAACTACCTGAATTCACAAAGAAACAGTGTTTCAGTTCGTTAAAATGTTGCTGTATCTTGAATAGCACCCTTATTACATGCGAATCCTATTGGAAACCTACTGAATTCACCATGATACTTAGATTCCGTTCGTTAAAATGTTGCTATATCTTGAAAAGCACACTCATAACAAGCATGTCCCATTGGGAACTCACTGAATTCGCCTAGAAATTTTGATTCCATTCGTGAAATTTTTCTATATCCCCAACAGTCCACTTATTACTATTGGGGCCTATTGGGAACTAACCGAATTCACCAAGTTACTTAGATTCGGCACACGAAATTTTGATAAATCTTTCAAAGTACACATATTACTAGAGCCTGCTAATGGGAACTACCTGAATTCACAAAGAAACAGTGTTTCAGTTCGTTAAAATGTTGCTGTATCTTGAATAGCACCCTTATTACATGGGAATCCTATTGGGAACCTACTGAATTCACCATGATACTCAGATTCCGTTCGTTAAAATGTTGCTATATGTTGAAAAGCACACTCATACAAGCATGTCCCATTGGGAACTCACTGAATTCGCCTAGAAATTTTGATTCCATTCGTGAAAATTTTTCTATATCCCCAGCAGTACACTTATTACTATTGCGGCCTATTGGGAACTAACCGAATTCACCAAAGTTACTTAGATTCAGCACACGAAATTTTGATAAATCTTTCAAAGTACACATATTACTAGAGCCTGCTAATGGGAACTACCTGAATTCACAAAGAAACAGTGTTTCAGTTCGTTAAAATGTTGCTGTATCTTGAATAGCACCCTTATTACATGCGAATCCTACTGGGAACCTACTGAATTCACCATGATACTTAGATTCCGTTCGTTAAAATGTTGCTATATGTTGAAAAGCACACTCATACAAGCATGTCCCATTGGGAACTCACTGAATTCGCCTAGAAATTTTGATTCCATTCGTGAAAATTTTTCTATATCCCCAGCAGTCCACTTATTACTATTGTGGCCTATTGGGAACTAACCGAATTCACCAAGTTACTTAGATTCAGCACACGAAATTTTGATAAATCTTTCAAAGTACACATATTACTAGAGCCTGCTAATGGGAACTACCTGAATTCACAAAGAAACAGTGTTTCAGTTCGTTAAAATGTTGCTGTATCTTGAATAGCACCCTTATTACATGCGAATCCTACTGGGAACCTCCTGAAATCACCATGATACTCAGATTCCATTCATTAAAATGTTGCTATATGCTGAAAAGCACACTCATACAAGCATGTCCCATTGGGAACTCACTGAATTCGCAAAGAAAATTTGATTCAAGTCGTGAAAATTTTTCTATATCCCGAACAGTCCACTTATTACTATTGCGGCCTATTGGGAACTAACTGAATTCACCAAGTTACTTAGATTCGGCTGACGAAATTTTGATAAATCTTTAAAAGTACACACATTACTAGGTCCTGCTAGTAGGAACCAACTGAATTCACAAAGAAACAGTGTTTGAGATCGTTAAAATGTTGCTGTATCGTGAATAATACCCTTATTACATGGGAATCCTATTGGGAACCTACTGAATTCACCATGATACTCAGATTCCGTTCGTTAAAATGTTGCTATATGTTGAAAAGCACACTCATACAAGCATGTCCCCATTGGGAATTCACTGAATTCGCCTAGAAATTTTGATTCCATTCGTGAAAATTTTTCTATATCCCCAACAGTCCACTTATTACTATTGCGGCCTATTGGGAACTAACCGAATTCACCAAGTTACTTAGATTCGGCACACGAAATTTTGATAAATCTTTCAAAGTACACATATTACTAGAGCCTGCTAATGGGAACTACCTGAATTCACAAAGAAACAGTGTTTCAGTTCGTTAAAATGTTGCTGTATCTTGAATAGCACCCTTATTACATGCGAATCCTATTGGGAACCTACTGAATTCACCATGATACTTAGATTCCGTTTGTTAAAATGTTGCTATATGTTGAAAAGCACACTCATACAAGCATGTCCCATTGGGAACTCACTGAATTCGCCTAGAAATTTTGATTCCATTCGTGAAAATTTTTCTATATCCCCAACAGTCCACTTATTACTATTGCGGCCTATTGGGAACTAACCGAATTCACCAAGTTACTTAGATTCGGCACACGAAATTTTGATAAATCTTTCAAAGTACACATATTACTAGAGCCTGCTAATGGGAACTACCTGAATTCACAAAGAAACAGTGTTTCAGGTTGGGAGAACGTTGCTGTATCCCGAATATTCGACTTATCACTATTGCGGACCATTGGGAACTCACTGAATTCACAAAGTTACTTAGATTCGGCTGATGAAATTTTGATAAATCCCGAAAAGTACACTTATTACTATTCCGGCCTATTGGGAACTAACTGAATTCACCAAGAACGTGATCGGGTGCATTAAAATGTTGATGCATCTTACACAATATACTTATTACAAGCGAATCCATTGGGAACCTACTGAATTCCATTCCTTAGAAAATTTTTTAAAATTTTTATATTTGAAAAAAAAAATTTTATCCATACATTCCCATTGGGAACTCACTGAAAAAATTTTAGAAATTTTGATTCCATTCGAAATTTTTTTTCTATATCCCCAACAGTACACTTATTACTATTGCGGCCTATTTGGAACTAACCGAATTCACCAAGTTACTTAGATTCGGCACAAGAAATTTTGATAAATCTTTCAAAGTACACATATTACTAGAGCCTGCTAATGGGAACTACCTGAATTCACAAAGAAACAGTGTTTCAATTCGTTAAAATGTTGCTGTATCTTGAATAATACCCTTATTACATGGGAATCCTATTGGGAACCTACTGAATTCACCATGATACTCAGATTCCGTTCGTTAAAATGTTGCTATATGTTGAAAAGCACACTCATACAAGCATGTCCCATTGGGAACTCACTGAATTCGCCTAGAAATTTTGATTCCATTCGTGAAAATTTTTCTATATCCCCAGCAGTCCACTTATTACTATTGCGGCCTATTGGGAACTAACCGAATTCACCAAGTTACTTAGATTCAGCACACGAAATTTTGATAAATCTTTCAAAGTACACATATTACTAGAGCCTGCTAATGGGAACTACCTGAATTCACAAAGAAACAGAGTTTCAATTCGTTAAAATGTTGCTGTATCTTGAATAATACCCTTATTACATGGGAATCCTATTGGGAACCTACTGAATTCACCATGATACTCAGATTCCGTTCGTTAAAATGTTGCTATATGTTGAAAAGCACACTCATACAAGCATGTCCCATTGGGAACTACCTGAATTCACAAAGAAACAGTGTTTCAGTTCGTTAAAATGTTGCTGTATCTTGAATAGCACCCTTATTACATGGGAATCCTATTGGGAACCTACTGAATTCACCATGATACTTAGATTCCGTTCGTTAAAATGTTGCTATATGTTGAAAAGCACACTCATACAAGCATGTCCCATTGGGAACTCACTGAATTCGCCTAGAAATTTTGATTCCATTCGTGAAATTTTTTCTATATCCCCAACAGTCCACTTATTACTATTGCGGCCTATTGGGAACTAACCGAATTCACCAAGTTACTTAGATTCGGCACACGAAATTTTGATAAAATCTTTCAAAGTACACATATTACTAGAGCCTGCTAATGGGAACTACCTGAATTCACAAAGAAACAGAGTTTCAATTCGTTAAAATGTTGCTGTATCTTGAATAATACCTTTATTACATGCGAATCCTATTGGGAACCTACTGAATTCACCATGATACTTAGATTCCGTTCGTTAAAATGTTGCTATATGTTGAAAAGCACACTCATACAAGCATGTCCCATTGGGAACTCACTGAATTCGCCTAGAAATTTTGATTCCATTCGTGAAAATTTTTCTATATCCCCAACAGTCCACTTATTACTATTGCGGCCTATTGGGAACTAACAGAATTCACCAAGTTACTTAGATTCGGCACACGAAATTTTGATAAATCTTTCAAAGTACACATATTACTAGAGCCTGCTAATGGGAACTACCTGAATTCACAAAGAAACAGTGTTTCAGTTCGTTAAAATGTTGCTGTATCTTGAATAGCACCCTTATTACATGCGAATCCTATTGGGAACCTACTGAATTCACCATGATACTCAGATTCCGTTCGTTAAAATGTTGCTATATGTTGAAAAGCACACTCATACAAGCATGTCCCATTGGGAACTCACTGAATTCGCCTAGAAATTTTCATTCCATTCGTGAAAATTTTTCTATATCCCCAACAGTCCACTTATTACTATTGTGGCCTATTGGGAACTAACCGAATTCACCAAGTTACTTAGATTCGGCACACGAAATTTTGATAAATCTTTCAAAGTACACATATTACTAGAGCCTGCTAATGGGAACTACCTGAATTCAAAAAGAAACAGTGTTTCAGTTCGTTAAAATGTTGCTGTATCTTGAATAATACCCTTATTACATGCGAATCCTATTGGGAACCTACTGAATTCACCATGATACTTAGATTCCGTTCGTTAAAATGTTGCTATATGTTGAAAAGCACACTCATACAAGCATGTCCCATTGGGAACTCACTGAATTCGCCTAGAAATTTTGATTCCGAATTCGTGAAAATTTTTCTATATCCCCAACAGTCCACTTATTACTATTGCGGCCTATTGGGAACTAACCGAATTCACCAAGTTACTTAGATTCGGCACACGAAATTTTGAAAATCTTTCAAAGTACACATATTACCAGAGCCTGCTAATGGGAACTACCTGAATTCACAAAGAAACAGTGTTTCAGTTCGTTAAAATGTTGCTGTATCTTGAATAGCACCCTTATTACATGCGAATCCTATTGGGAACCTACTGAATTCACCATGATACTTAGATTCCGTTCGTTAAAATGTTGCTATATGCTTGAAAAGCACACTCATACAAGCATGTCCCATTGGAAACTCACTGAATTCGCCTAGAAATTTTGATTCCATTCGTGAAAATTTTTCTATATCCCCAACAGTCCACTTATTACTATTGCGGCCTATTGGGAACTAACCGAATTCACCAAGTTACTTAGATTCAGCACACGAAATTTTGATAAATCTTTCAAAGTACACATATTACTAGAGCCTGCTAATGGGACCTACCTGAATTCACAAAGAAACAGTGTTTCAATTCGTTAAAATGTTGCTGTATCTTGAATAGCACCCTTATTACATGGGAATCCTATTGGGAACCTACTGAATTCACCATGATACTTAGATTCCGTTCGTTAAAATGTTGCTATATGTTGAAAAGCACACTCATACAAGCATGTCCCATTGGGAACTCACTGAATTCGCCTAGAAATTTTGATTCCATTCGTGAAAATTTTTCTATATCCCCAACAGTCCACTTATTACTATTGCGGCCTATTGGGAACTAACCGAATTCACCAAGTTACTTAGATTCAGCACACGAAATTTTGATAAATCTTTCAAAGTACACATATTACTAGAGCCTGCTAATGGGAACTACCTGAATTCACAAAGAAACAGTGTTTCAGTTCGTTAAAATGTTGCTGTATCTTGAATATCACCCTTATTACATGCGGATCCTACTGGGAAACTACTGAATTCACCATGATACTTAGATTCCGTTTGTTAAATGTTGCTATATGTTGAAAATCACACTAATAGAAGCATGTGCCATTGGGAACTCACTGAATTCGCCCAGAAATTTTGATTCCATTCGTAAAATTTTTCTATATCCCGAACAGTCCACTTATTACTATTGCGGCCTATTGGGAACTAACTGAATTCACCAAGTTACTGAGATTCGGCTCACGAAATTTTGATAAATCTTTAAAAGTAAACATATTAGAAGAGCCTGCGAATGGGAACTAACTGAATTCACAAAGAAACAGTGTTTCAGGTCGTTAAAACGTTGCTCTATCTTGAATAACAAGCTTATTACATGCGAATCCTAATGGGAACCTACTGAATTCACCATGATACTTAGATTCGATTCTTTAAAAAAATTTAATGAAAAAAATGTTATACAATGTCAAGCATGTCCTCACTTGAAGAAATTTTTTTTGATTTTTTTTTTTTTGATTCCATTCAAAAAAAATTCCATTTTATATTTTTTTTGGGAATTTTATTATTGGGAACTTGAAAATTCAAATGAAATTATTTGATTTTAAAAATTTTTTTTTTGAAATTTTTACAAAAAATTACAAAATTTTAGAAAGAATTTGAATTTTTCTAATCAAATAAAATATTAATAGAGCCTGAAATGGGAAAAATTTGAAAAACAAAGAAAAAAAAATCTTTTGTAAAACATTAAAGAAATCCTAATTGAATACCTGAATTACAAAAAAAGTGTTTAATTGTTAAAACTCTATGAATAAACCTTATTACATGGGAATCCTATTGGGAACCTACTGAATTCACCATGAAACTTAGATTCCGTTCGTTAAAATGTTGCTATATGTTGAAAAGCACACTCATACAAGCATGTCCCATTGGGAACTCACTGAATTCGCCTAGAAATTTTGATTCCATTCGTGAAAATTTTTCTATATCCCGAACAGTCCACTTATTACTATTGCGGCCTATTGGGAACTAACTGAATTCACCAAGTTACTTAGATTCGGCTCACGAAATTTTGATAAATCTTTAAAAGTACACATATTACTAGAGCCTGCTAATGGGAACTACCTGAATTCACAAAGAAACAGTGTTTCAGTTCGTTAAAATGTTGCTGTATCTTGAATAATACCCTTATTACATGCGAATCCTATTGGGAACCTACTGAATTCACCATGATACTTAGATTCCGTTCGTTAAAATGTTGCTATATGTTGAAAAACACACTCATACAAGCATGTCCCATTGGGAACTCACTGAATTCGCCTAGAAATTTTGATTCCATTCGTGAAAATTTTTCTATATCCCCAACAGTCCACTTATTACTATTGCGGCCTATTGGGAACTAATTGAATTCACCAAGTTACTTAGATTCAGCACACGAAATTTTGATAAATCTTTAAAAGTACACATATTACTAGAGCCTGCTAATGGGAACTACCTGAATTCACAAAGAAACAGTGTTTCAGTTCGTTAAAAATGTTTGCTGTATCTTGAATAATACCCTTATTACATGCGAATCCTATTGGGAACCTACTGAATTCACCATGATACTCAGATTCCGTTCGTTAAAATGTTACTATATGTTGAAAAGCACACTCATACAAGCATGTCCCATTGGGAACTCACTGAATTCGCCTAGAAATTTTGATTCCATTCGTGAAAATTTTTCTATATCCCCAACAGTCCACTTATTACTATTGCGGCCTATTGGGAACTAACCGAATTCACCAAGTTACTTAGATTCAGCACACGAAATTTTGATAAATCTTTCAAAGTACACATATTACTAGAGCCTGCTAATGGGAACTACCTGAATTCACAAAGAAACAGAGTTTCAATTCGTTAAAATGTTGCTGTATCTTGAATAGCACCCTTATTACATGCGAATCCTACTGGGAACCTACTGAATTCACCATGATACTCAGATTCCGTTCGTTAAAATGTTGCTATATGTTGAAAAGCACACTCATACAAGCATGTCCCATTGGGAACTCACTGAATTCGCCTAGAAATTTTGATTCCATTCGTGAAAATTTTTCTATATCCCCAACAGTCCACTTATTACTATTGCGGCCTATTGGGAACTAACCGAATTCACCAAGTTACTTAGATTCGGCACACGAAATTTTGATAAATCTTTCAAAGTACACATATTACTAGAGCCTGCTAATGGGAACTACCTGAATTCAAAAAGAAACAGTGTTTCAGTTCGTTAAAATGTTGCTGTATCTTGAATAGCACCCTTATTACATGCGAATCCTATTGGGAACCTACTGAATTCACCATGATACTTAGATTCCGTTCGTTAAAATGTTGCTATATGTTGAAAAGCACACTCATACAAGCATGTCCCATTGGGAACTCACTGAATTCGCCTAGAAATTTTGATTCCATTCGTGAAAATTTTTCTATATCCCCAACAGTCCACTTATTACTATTGCGGCCTATTGGGAACTAACCGAATTCACCAAGTTACTTAGATATTCGGCACACGAAATTTTGATAAATCTTTCAAAGTAAACATATTACTAGAGCCTGCTAATGGGAACTACCTGAATTCACAAAGAAACAGTGTTTCAGTTCGTTAAAATGTTGCTGTATCTTGAATAGCACCCTTATTACATGCGAATCCTACTGGGAACCTACTGAATTCACCATGATACTCAGATTCCGTTCGTTAAAATGTTGCTATATGTTGAAAAGCACACTCATACAAGCATGTCCCATTGGGAACTCACTGAATTCGCCTAGAAATTTTGATTCCATTTGTGAAAATTTTTCTATATCCCGACCAGTCCACTTACTACTATTGTGGCCTATTGGGAACTAACTTAATTCACCAAGTTAAGTAGATTCAGCTGAAGAAATTTTGATAAATATATAAAGTACACATATTACTACTAGTGAAGACCTACTAATTGGGAAAAAGAAAAAAAAAAAAAGTTAAAAATTTGTTAAAAAAAAATTTCCTATTTTGAAAAAAATATTTTATTCCATTGGGAACCTATTGGGAATTTAATTAAAGATTTAAAAAAAAAAAAAAATTTGAAAACAACTCATACAAGCAAATTGAATTAGAAAAAATTCCTAGAAATTTTGATTCCATTCGTGAACATTATTCTATATCTTGAACAGTCCACTTATTATTATTGCGGCCTATTGGGAACTAACTGAATTCAGCAAGTTACTTAGATTCGGCTGACAAAATTTTGATAAATCTTTAAAAGTACACATATTACCAGGTCCTGCTAGTGGGAACTAACTGAATTCACAAAGAAACAGTGTTTGAGGTCGTTAAAATGTTGCTGTATCTTGAATAGTACCCTTATTACATGCGAATCCTATGGGAACCTACTGAATTCACCATGATACTTAGATTCCGTTCGTGAAAATGTTGCTATATGTTGAAAGGAACACTGATTTCCCATCCCAAAATGTCCCATGAAAATTTTCCATTGAAAATTTGAATTTTTTAATTTTTTTTTATTCCATTTCCCAAAAATTTTTTTATTCCCTTAACATTCCAATTTTGAATTTTTATTTATTAGATTGGGAACTAAACAAAAATTTTACTTAAAAAGAAATTTTGATAAAAAAAAAGTAAACATATTAGAAGATTCCTAAAAATGGGAATTTAACCTGAATTCACAAAAAACAGTGTTTCAGTTCGTTAAAATGTTGCTGTATCTTGAATAGCACCCTTATTACATGCGAATCCTATTGGGAACCTACTGAATTCACCATGATACTCAGATTCCGTTCGTTAAAATGTTGCTATATGTTGAAAAGCACACTCATACAAGCATGTCCCATTGGGAACTCACTGAATTCGCCTAGAAATTTTGATTTCATTCGTGAAAATTTTTTTATATATCAACAGTCCACTTTATTAACTTATTGAACTATTGGGAACTATTTTTATTGAATTCACAATTTTTAGATTTTAAATTTTGAAATTTCTTTAAAAAAATTAAAAATTCACAAATTATTAATTAAAAAAATTTTAATAAATTCAAAAGTAAAAAAAAACAGAGTTTTGTTAATGGGTTAAAACCTGAATTCAAAAAGAAAAACATTGTTTCATTCTTTAAAATGTTGCTCTATTTTGAATAATACCCTTATTACATGGGAATCCTATTGGGAACCTAATGAATTCACCATGATACTTAGATTCCGTTCGTTAAAATGTTGCTATATGTTGAAAAGCACACTCATACAAGCATGTCCCATTGGGAACTCACTGAATTCGCCTAGAAATTTTGATTCCATTCGTGAAAATTTTTCTATATCCCCAACAGTCCACTTATTACTATTGCGGCCTATTGGGAACTAACCGAATTCACCAAGTTACTTAGATTCGGCACTCGAAATTTTGATAAATCTTTCAAAGTACACATATTACTAGAGCCTGCTAATGGGAACTACCTGAATTCACAAAGAAACAGTGTTTCAGTTCGTTAAAATGTTGCTGTATCTTGAATAGCACCCTTATTACATGGGAATCCTATTGGGAACCTACTGAATTCACCATGATACTCAGATTCTGTTCGTTAAAATGTTGCTATATGTTGAAAAGCACACTCATACAAGCATGTCCCATTGGGAACTCACTGAATTCGCCTAGAAATTTTGATTCCATTCGTGAAAATTTTTCTATATCCCCAACAGTCCACTTATTACTATTGCGGCCTATTGGGAACTAACCGAATTCACCAAGTTACTTAGATTCGGCACACGAAATTTTGATAAATCTTCAAAAGTACACATATTACTAGAGCCTGCTAATGGGAACTACCTGAATTCACAAAGAAACAGAGTTTCAATTCGTTAAAATATTTGCTGTATCTTGAATAATACACTTTTTACATGGGAAAACTATTGGGAACCTACTGAATTCACCATGATACTCAGATTCGGTTTCGTTAAAATGTTGCTATATGTTGAAAAGCACACTCATACAAGGATGTCCCATTTGGAACTCACTGAATTCGCCTAGAAATTTTGATTCCATTCTTGAAAATTTTTCTATATCCCCAACAGTCCACTTATTACTATTGCGGCCTATTGGGAACTAACCGAATTCACCAAGTTACTTAGATTCGGCACTCGAAATTTTGATAAATCTTTCAAAGTACACATATTACTAGAGCCTGCTAATGGGAACTACCTGAATTCACAAAGAAACAGTGTTTCAGTTCGTTAAAATGTTGCTGTATCTTGAATAGCACCCTTATTACATGCGAATCCTATTGGGAACCTACTGAATTCACCATGATACTTAGATTCCGTTTGTTAAAATGTTGCTATATGTTGAAAAGCACACTAATACAAGCATGTCCCATTGGGAACTCACTGAATTCGCCTAGAAATTTTGATTCCATTCGTGAAAATTTTTCTATATCCCCAACAGTCCACTTATTACTATTGCGGCCTATTGGGAACTAACCGAATTCACCAAGTTACTTAGATTCGGCACACGAAATTTTGATAAATCTTTCAAAGTACACATATTACCAGGTCCTGCTAGTGGGAACTAACTGAATTCACAAAGAAACAGTGTTTCAGGTCGTTAAAATGTTGCTGTATCTTGAATAGTACCCTTATTACATGCGAATCCTATTGGGAACCTACTGAATTCACCATGATACTTAGATTCCGTTCGTGAAAACGTTTACATATCTTGAAAATCGCTCTCATACAAGCATGTCCCATTGGGAACTCAATGAATTCGCCTTAAATTTTTGATTCCATTCGTAATTTTTCTATATCCCTATATCCCCAATTAGTTATTATTATTTGGGAACTGGGAATGAATTCTACCAAAGTTTTTAGAACTAACTTTGAATTCACAAAAAAATTTTTTAAAAAAAAAAAAATTAAAATTATTTAGAGCCTGCTAATGGAAAAAATTCAATGAAACAAAATAAATCTTAAAAAAGAAAAACATAAAAATTAGAGCCTGCTAATGGTTTACCTGAATTCACAAAAAACTTGTTTCAATTTCTTTAAAAAAATGTTATTGTATCTTGAATATACCCTTATTACATGGGAATCCTATTGGGAACCTACTGAATTCACCATGATACTCAGATTCCGTTCGTTAAAATGTTGCTATATGTTGAAAAGCACACTCATACAAGCATGTCCCATTGGGAACTCACTGAATTCGCCTAGAAATTTTGATTCCATTCGTGAAAATTTTTCTATATCCCCAACAGTCCACTTATTACTATTGCGGCCTATTGGGAACTAACCGAATTCACCAAGTTACTTAGATTCGGCACACGAAATTTTGATAAATCTTTCAAAATACACATATTACTAGAGCCTGCTAATGGGACCTACCTGAATTCACAAAGAAACAGTGTTTCAGTTCGTTAAAATGTTGCTGTATCTTGAATAGCACCCTTATTACATGCGAATCCTACTGGGAACCTACTGAATTCACCATGATACTCAGATTCCGTTCGTTAAAATGTTGCTATATGGTTGAAAAGCACACTCATACAAGCATGTCCCATTGGGAACTCACTGAATTCGCCTAGAAATTTTGATTTCATTCGTGAAAATTTTTCTATATCCCCAACAGTCCACTTATTACTATTGCGGCCTATTGGGAACTAACCGAATTCACCAAGTTACTTAGATTCAGCACACGAAATTTTGATAAATCTTTCAAAGTACACATATTACTAGAGCTTGCTAATGGGAACTACCTGAATTCACAAAGAAACAGTGTTTCAGTTCGTTAAAATGTTGCTGTATCTTGAATAGCACCCTTATTACATGCGAATCCTATTGGGAACCTACTGAATTCACCATGATACTCAGATTCCGTTCGTTAAAATGTTGCTATATGTTGAAAAGCACACTCATACAAGCATGTCCCATTGGGAACTCACTGAATTCGCCCTAGAAATTTTGATTCCATTCGTGAAAATTTTTCTATATCCCCAACAGTCCACTTATTACTATTGCGGCCTATTGGCGAACTAACCGAATTCACCAAGTTATTTAGATTCGGCACACGAAATTTTGATAAATCTTTCAAAGTACACATATTACTAGAGCCTGCTAATGGGAACTACCTGAATTCACAAAGAAACAGTGTTTCAGTTCGTTAAAATGTTGCTGTATCTTGAATAATACCCTTATTACATGGGAATCCTATTGGGAACCTACTGAATTCACCATGATACTCAGATTCCGTTCGTTAAAATGTTGCTATATGTTGAAAAGCACACTCATACAAGCATGTCCCATTGGGAACTCATTGAATTCGCCTAGAAATTTTGATTCCATTCGTGAAAATTTTTCTATATCCCCAACAGTCCACTTATTACTATTGCGGCCTATTGGGAACTAACCGAATTCACCAAGTTACTTAGATTCGGCACACGAAATTTTGATAAATCTTTCAAAGTACACATATTACTAGAGCCTGCTAATGGGAACTACCTGAATTCACAAAAAAACAGTGTTTCAGTTCGTGTTAAAATGTTGCTGTATCTTGAATAGCACCCTTATTACATGGGAATCCTATTGGGAACCTACTGAATTCACCATGATACTTAGATTCCGTTCGTTAAAATGTTGCTATATGTTGAAAAACACACTCATACAAGCATGTCCCATTGGGAACTCACTGAATTCGCCTAGAAATTTTGATTCCATTCGTGAAAATTTTTCTATATCCCCAACAGTCCACTTATTACTATTGCGGCCTATTGGGAACTAACCGAATTCACCAAGTTACTTAGATTCGGCACACGAAATTTTGATAAATCTTTCAAATTACACATATTACTAGAGCCTGCTAATGGGAACTACCTGAATTCACAAGAAACAGTGTTTCAGTTCGTTAAAATGTTGCTGTATCTTGAATAGCACCCTTATTACATGTGAATCCTATTGGGAACCTACTGAATTCACCATGATACTCAGATTCCGTTCGTTAAAATGTTGCTATATGTTGAAAACACACTCATACAAGCATGTCCCATTGGGAACTCACTGAATTCGCCTAGAAATTTTGATTCCATTCGTGAAAATTTTTCTATATCCCCAACAGTCCACTTATTACTATTGCGGCCTATTGGGAACTAACCGAATTCACCAAGTTACTTAGATTCGGCACACGAAATTTTGATAAATCTTTCAAAGTACACATATTACTAGAGCCTGCTAATGGGAACTACCTGAATTCACAAAGAAACAGTGTTTCAGTTCGTTAAAATGTTGCTGTATGTTGAATAGTACCCTTATTACATGCGAATCCTATTGGGAACCTACTGAATTCATATGATTTGATAAAATTCGTTGTTAAAAAAATTTGCTAAAATTACAAAATGTCCCATTGGGAATGTCCCATGGAACTCATTGGGAAAATAGAAATTCTGAAATTTTTCCTAAATTTTTTTTGATTCCATTTTGAAATTTTTTTCCACTATATCCCCAACAGTCCTATTTATTACTATGCCTATTGGGAACCTAATTGGGAATTTAATTGATTTCACCAATTTTATTTTTAAATTTAAATTTTAAATTTTGATAAATCTTTCAAAGTACACATATTACTTGAGCCTGCTAATGGGAACTACCTGAATTCACAAAGAAACAGTGTTTCAGTTCGTTAAAATGTTGCTGTATCTTGAATAGCACCCTTATTACATGCGAATCCTATTGGGAACCTACTGAATTCACCATGATACTTAGATTCCGTTTGTTAAAATGTTGCTATATGTTGAAAAGCACACTCATACAAGCATGTCCCATTGGGAACTCACTGAATTCGCCTAGAAATTTTGATTCCATTCGTGAAAATTTTTCTATATCCCCAGCAGTACACTTATTACTATTGCGGCCTATTGGGAACTAACCGAATTCACCAAGTTACTTAGATTCAGCACACGAAATTTTGATAAATCTTTCAAAGTACACATATTACTAGAGCCTGCTAATGGGAACTACCTGAATTCACAAAGAAACAGTGTTTCAATTCGTTAAAATGTTGCTGTATCTTGAATAGTACCCTTATTACATGCGAATCCTATTGGGAACCTACTGAATTCACCATGATACTTAGATTCTGTTCGTTAAAATACTGCTATATCTTGAAAAAAACACTCATACAAGCAGCATGTCCCATTGGGAACTCACTGAATTCGCCTAGAAAATTTGATTCAATTCGTCGTGAAAATTTTTCTATATCCCGAACAGTCCACTTATTACTATTGCGGCCTATTGGGAACTAACTGAATTCACCAAGTTACTTAGATTCGGCTGACGCAATTTTGATAAATCTTTCAAAGTACACATATTACCAGGTCCTGCTAGTGGGAACTAACTGATTCACAAAGAAACAGTGTTTCAGGTCGTTAAAATGTTGCTGTATCTTGAATAGTACCCTTATTACATGTGAATCCTACTGGGAACCTACTGAATTCACCATGATACTTAGATTCCGTTCGTTAAAATGTTGCTATATGTTGAAAAGCACACTCATACAAGCATGTCCCATTGGGAACTCACTGAATTCGCCTAGAAATTTTGATTCAAGTCGTGAAAATTTTTCTATATCCCCGAACAGTCCACTTATTACTATTGGGGCCTATTGGGAACTAACTAAATTCACCAAGTTACTTAGATTCGGCTGACGCAATTTTGATAAATCTTTCAAAGTACACATATTACCAGGTCCTGCTAGTGGGAACTAACTGAATTCACAAAGAAACAGTGTTTCAGGTCGTTAAAATGTTGCTGTATCTTGAATAGTACCCTTATTACATGCGAATCCTATTGGGAACCTACTGAATTCACCATGATACTTAGATTCCGTTCGTGAAAATGTTACATATCTTGAAAATCGCTCTCATACAAGCATGTCCCATTGGGAACTCACTGAATTCGCCTAGAAATTTTGATTCCATTCGTGAAAATTTTTCTATATCCCCAACAGTCCACTTATTACTATTGCGGCCCCTATTGGGAACTAACCGAATTCACCAAGTTACTTAGATTCAGCACACGAAATTTTGATAAATCTTTCAAAGTACACATATTACTAGAGCCTGCTAATGGGACCTACCTGAATTCACAAAGAAACAGAGTTTCAATTCGTTAAAATGTTGCTGTATCTTGAATAATACCCTTATTACATGGGAATCCTATTGGGAACCTACTGAATTCACCATGATACTCAGATTCCGTTCGTTAAAATGTTGCTATATGTTGAAAAGCACACTCATACAAGCATGTCCCATTGGGAACTCACTGAATTCGCCTAGAAATTTTGATTCCATTCGTGAAAATTTTTCTATATCCCCAACAGTCCACTTATTACTATTGCGGCCTATTGGGAACTAACCGAATTCACCAAGTTACTTAGATTCGGCACACGAAATTTTGATAAATCTTTCAAAGTACACATATTACTAGAGCCTGCTAATGGGACCTACCTGAATTCACAAAGAAACAGTGTTTTCAGTTCGTTAAAATGTTGCTGTATCTTGAATAGCACCCTTATTACATGCGAATCCTACTGGGAACCTACTGAATTCACCATGATACTCAGATTCCGTTCGTTAAAATGTTGCTATATGTTGAAAAGCACACTCATACAAGCATGTCCCATTGGGAACTCACTGAATTCGCCTAGATATTTTGATTCCATTCGTGAAAATTTTTCTATATCCCAACAGTCCACTTATTACTATTGCGGCCTATTGGGAACTAACCGAATTCACCAAGTTACTTAGATTCAGCACACGAAATTTTGATAAATCTTTCAAAGTACACATATTACTAGAGCCTGCTAATGGGACCTACCTGAATTCACAAAGAAACAGTGTTTCAGTTCGTTAAAATGTTGCTGTATCTTGAATAGCACCCTTATTACATGCGAATCCTATTGGGAACCTACTGAATTCACCATGATACTTAGATTCCGTTCGTTAAAATGTTGCTATATGTTGAAAAGCACACTCATACAAGCATGTCCCATTGGGAACTCACTGAATTCGCCTAGAAATTTTGATTCCATTCGTGAAAATTTTTCTATATCCCCAACAGTACACTTATTACTATTGCGGTCTATTGGGAACAAACCGGATTCACCAAGTTACTTAGATACGGCACACGAAATTTTGATAAATCTTTCAAAGTACACATATTACTAGAGCCTGCTAATGGGAACTACCTGAATTCACAAAGAAACAGTGTTTCAGTTCGTTAAAATGTTGCTGTATCTTGAATAATACCCTTATTACATGCGAATCCTATTGGGAACCTACTGAATTCACCATGATACTCAGATTCCGTTCGTTAAAATGTTGCTATATGTTGAAAAGCACACTCATACAAGCATGTCCCATTGGGAACTCACTGAATTCGCCTAGAAATTTTGATTCCATTCGTGAAAATTTTTCTATATCCCAACAGTCCACTTATTACTATTGCTGCCTATTGGGAACTAACTGAATTCACCAAGTTACTTAGATTCGGCTGACGAAATTTTGATAAATCTTTAAAAGTACACATATTACCAGATCCTGCTAGTGGGAACTAACTGAATTCACAAAGAAACAGTGTTTCAGTTCGTTAAAATGTTGCTGTATCTTGAATAGTACCCTTATTACATGCGAATCCTATTGGGAACCTACTGAATTCACCATGATACTAGATTCCGTTCGTTAAAATGTTGCTATATGTTGAAAAGCACACTCATACAAGCATGTCCCATTGGGAACTCACTGAATTTGCCTAGAAATTTTGATTCCATTCGTGAAAATTTTTCTATATCCCCAACAGTCCACTTATTACTATTGCGGCCTATTGGGAACTAACCGAATTCACCAAGTTACTTAGATTCAGCACACGAAATTTTGATAAATCTTTCAAAGTACACATATTACTAGAGCCTGCTAATGGGACCTACCTGAATTCACAAAGAAACAGTGTTTCAGTTCGTTAAAATGTTGCTGTATCTTGAATAGCACCCTTATTACATGCGAATCCTATTGGGAACCTACTGAATTCACCATGATACTTAGATTCCGTTCGTTAAAATGTTGCTATATGTTGAAAAGCACACTCATACAAGCATGTCCCATTGGGAACTCACTGAATTCGCCTAGAAATTTTGATTCCATTCGTGAAAATTTTTCTATATCCCCAGCAGTACACTTATTACTATTGCGGCCTATTGGGAACTAACCGAATTCACCAAGTTACTTAGATTCGGCACACGAAATTTTGATAAATCTTTCAAAGTACACATATTACTAGAGCCTGCTAATGGGAACTACCTGAATTCACAAAGAAACAGTGTTTCAGTTCGTTAAAATGTTGCTGTATCTTGAATAGCACCCTTATTACATGGGAATCCTATTGGGAACCTACTGAATTCACCATGATACTCAGATTCCGTTCGTTAAAATGTTGCTATATGTTGAAAAGCACACTCATACAAGCATGTCCCATTTTGGGAACTCACTGAATTCGCCTAGAAATTTTCATTCCATTCGTGAAAATTTTTCTATATCCCCAACAGTCCACTTATTACTATTGCGGCCTATTGGGAACTAACCGAATTCACCAAGTTACTTAGATTCGGCACACGAAATTTTGATAAATCTTTCAAAGTACACATATTACTATAGCCTGCTAATGGGAACTACCTGAATTCACAAAGAAACAGTGTTTCAGTTCGTTAAAATGTTGCTGTATCTTGAATAGCACCCTTATTACATGCGTATCCTATTGGGAACCTACTGAATTCACCATGATACTCAGATTCCGTTCGTTAAAATGTTGCTATATGTTGAAAAGCACACTCATACAAGCATGTCCCATTGGGAACTCACTGAATTCGCCTAGAAATTTTGATTCCATTCGTGAAAATTTTTCTATATCCCCAACAGTCCACTTATTACTATTACGGCCTATTGGGAACTAACCGAATTCAACAAGTTACTTAGATTTCAGCACACGAAATTTTGATAAATCTTTCAAAGTACACATATTACTAGAGCCTGCTAATGGGAACTACCTGAATTCACAAAGAAACAGTGTTTCAATTCGTTAAAATGTTGCTGTATCTTGAATAGCACCCTTATTACATGCGAATCCTATTGGGAACCTACTGAATTCACCATGATACTTAGATTCCGTTTGTTAAAATGTTGCTATATGTTGAAAAGCACACTCATACAAGCATGTCCCATTGGGAACTCACTGAATTCGCCTAGAAATTTTGATTCCATTCGTGAAAATTTTTCTATATCCCCAACAGTCCACTTATTACTATTGCGGCCTATTGGGAACTAACCGAATTCACCAAGTTACTTAGATTCAGCACACGAAATTTTGATAAATCTTTCAAAGTACACATATTACTAGAGCCTGCTAATGGGAACTACCTGAATTCACAAAGAAACAGTGTTTCAATTCGTTAAAATGTTGCTGTATCTTGAATAATACCCTTATTACATGGAATCCTATTGGGAACCTACTGAATTCACCATGATACTTAGATTCCGTTCGTTAAAATGTTGCTATATGTTGAAAAGCACACTCATACAAGCATGTCCCATTGGGAACTCACTGAATTCGCCTAGAAATTTTGATTCCATTCGTGAAAATTTTTCTATATCCCGAACAGTCCACTTATTACTATTGCGGCCTATTGGGAACTAACTGAATTCACCAAGTTACTTAGATTCGGCTGACGAAATTTTGATAAATCTTTCAAAGTACACATATTACTAGAGCCTGCTAATGGGAACTACCTGAATTCACAAAGAAACAGTGTTTCAGTTCGTTAAAATGTTGCTGTATCTTGAATAATACCCTTATTACATGGGAATCCTATTGGGAACCTACTGAATTCACCATGATACTTAGATTCCGTTAGTGAAAATGTTGCTATATCTTGAAAAGCACACTCATTCAAGCATTTCCCATTGGGAACTCACTGAAAATCGCCTAGAAATTTTGATTCCATTCGTGAAAATTTTTCTATATCCCAACAGTCCACTTATTACTATTGCGGCCTATTGGGAACTAACCGAATTCACCAAGTTACTTAGATTCGGCACACGAAATTTTGATAAATCTTTCAAAGTACACATATTACTAGAGCCTGCTAATGGGAACTACCTGAATTCACAAAGAAACAGTGTTTCAGTTCGTTAAAATGTTGCTGTATCTTGAATAGCACCCTTATTACATGGGAATCCTATTGGGAACCTACTGAATTCACCATGATACTTAGATTCCGTTCGTTAAAATGTTGCTATATGTTGAAAAGCACACTCATACAAGCATGTCCCATTGGGAACTCACTGAATTCGCCTAGAAATTTTGATTCCATTCGTGAAAATTTTTCTATATCCCCAACAGTCCACTTATTACTATTGCGGCCTATTGGGAACTAACCGAATTCACCAAGTTACTTAGATTCGGCACACGAAATTTTGATAAATCTTTCAAAGTACACATATTACTAGAGCCTGCTAATGGGACCTACCTGAATTCACAAAGAAACAGTGTTTCAATTCGTTAAAATGTTGCTGTATCTTGAATAGCACCCTTATTACATGGGAATCCTATTGGGAACCTACTGAATTCACCATGATACTCAGATTCCGTTCGTTAAAATGTTGCTATATGTTGAAAAGCACACTCATACAAGCATGTCCCATTGGGAACTCACTGAATTCGCCTAGAAATTTTGATTCCATTCGTGAAATTTTTTCTATATCCCCAACAGTCCACTTATTACTATTGCGGCCTATTGGGAACTAACCGAATTCACCAAGTTACTTAGATTCGGCACACGAAATTTTGATAAATCTTTCAAAGTACACATATTACTAGAGCCTGCTAATGGGAACTACCTGAATTCACAAAGAAACAGAGTTTCAATTCGTTAAAATGTTGCTGTATCTTGAATAATACCCTTATTACATGGGAATCCTATATTGGGAACCTACTGAATTCACCATGATACTCAGATTCCGTTCGTTAAAATGTTGCTATATGTTGAAAAGCACACTCATACAAGCATGTCCCATTGGGAACTCACTGAATTCGCCTAGAAATTTTCATTCCATTCGTGAACATTTTTCTATATCCCCAAAGTCCATATATTACTATTGCGGCCTATTGGGAACTAACCGAATTCACCAAGTTACTTAGATTCTGCACACGAAATTTTGATAAATCTTTCAAAGTACACATATTACTAGAGCCTGCTAATGGGAACTACCTGAATTCACAAAGAAACAGTGTTTCAGTTCGTTAAAATGTTGCTGTATCTTGAATATCACCCTTATTACATGCGGATCCTACTGGGAAACTACTGAATTCACCATGATACTTAGATTCCGTTCGTTAAAATGTTGCTATATGTTGAAAAGCACACTCATACAAGCATGTCCCATTGGGAACTCACTGAATTCGCCTAGAAATTTTGATTCCATTCGTGAAAAATTTTTCTATATCCCCAACAGTCCACTTATTACTATTGCGGCCTATTGGGAATTAACCGAATTCACCAAGTTACTTAGATTCGGCACACGAAATTTTGATAAATCTTTCAAAGTACACATATTACTAGAGCCTGCTAATGGGAACTACCTGAATTCACAAAGAAACAGTGTTTCAGTTCGTTAAAATGTTGCTGTATCTTGAATAGCACCCTTATTACATGGGAATCCTATTGGGAACCTACTGAATTCACCATGATACTCAGATTCCGTTCGTTAAAATGTTGCTATATGTTGAAAAGCACACTCATACAAGCATGTCCCATTGGGAACTCACTGAATTCGCCTAGAAATTTTGATTCCATTCGTGAAAATTTTTCTATATCCCCAACAGTCCACTTATTACTATTGCGGCCTATTGGGAACTAACTGAATTCACCAAGTTACTTAGATTCGGCACACGATATTTTGATAAATCTTTAAAGTACACATATTACTAGAGCCTGCTAATGGGAACTACTGAATTCACAAAGAAACAGTGTTTCAGTTCGTTAAAATGTTGCTGTATCTTGAATAATACCCTTATTACATGCGAATCCTATTGGGAACCTACTGAATTCACCATGATACTCAGATTCCGTTCGTTAAAATGTTGCTATATGTTGAAAAGCACACTCATACAAGCATGTCCCATTGGGAACTCACTGAATTCGCCTAGAAATTTTGATTCCATTCGTGAAAAATTTTTCTATATCCCCAACAGTCCAATTATTACTATTGCGGCCTATTGGGAACTAACCTGAATTCACCAAGTTACTTAGATTCGGCACACGAAATTTTGATAAATCTTTCAAAGTACACATATTACTAGAGCCTGCTAATGGGAACTACCTGAATTCACAAAGAAACAGTGTTTCAGTTCGTTAAAATGTTGCTGTATCTTGAATAGTACCCTTATTACATGCGAATCCTATTGGGAACCTACTGAATTTCACCATGATACTTAGATTCCGTTCGTGAAAATGTTGCTATATGTTGAAAAGCACACTCATACAAGCATGTCCCATTGGGAACTCACTGAATTCGCCTAGAAATTTTGATTCCATTCGTGAAAATTTTTCTATATCCCCAACAGTCCACTTATTACTATTGCGGCCTATTGGGAACTAACCGAATTCACCAAGTTACTTAGATTCAGCACACGAAATTTTGATAAATCTTTCAAAGTACACATATTACTAGAGCCTGCTAATGGGACCTACCTGAATTCACAAAGAAACAGTGTTTCAGTTCGTTAAAATGTTGCTGTATCTTGAATAGCACCCTTATTACATGGGAATCCTATTGGGAACCTACTGAATTCACCATGATACTTAGATTCCGTTCGTTAAAATGTTGCTATATGTTGAAAACACACTCATACAAGCATGTCCCATTGGGAACTCACTGAATTCGCCTAGAAATTTTGATTCCATTCGTGAAAATTTTTCTATATCCCCAACAGTCCACTTATTACTATTGCGGCCTATTGGGAACTAACCGAATTCACCAAGTTACTTAGATTCGGCACACGAAATTTTGATAAATCTTTCAAAGTACACATATTACTAGAGCCTGCTAATGGGAACTACCTGAATTCACAAAAAAACAGTGTTTCAGTTCGTTAAAATGTTGCTGTATCTTGAATAATACCCTTATTACATGCGAATCCTATTGGGAACCTACTGAATTCACCATGATACTCAGATTCCGTTCGTTAAAATGTTGCTATATGTTGAAAAGCACACTCATACAAGCATGTCCCATTGGGAACTCACTGAATTCGCCTAGAAATTTTGATTCCATTCGTGAAAATTTTTCTATATCCCCAGCAGTCCACTTATTACTATTGCGGCCTATTGGGAACTAACCGAATTCACCAAGTTACTTAGATTCAGCACACGAAATTTTGATAAATCTTTCAAAGTACACATATTACTAGAGCCTGCTAATGGGAACTACCTGAATTCACAAAGAAACAGAGTTTCAATTCGTTAAAATGTTGCTGTATCTTGAATAATACCCTTATTACATGGGAATCCTATTGGGAACCTACTGAATTCACCATGATACTCAGATTCCGTTCGTTAAAATGTTGCTATATGTTGAAAAGCACACTCATACAAGCATGTCCCATTGGGAACTCACTGAATTCGCCTAGAAATTTTGATTCCATTCGTGAAAATTTTTCTATATCCCCAACAGTCCACTTATTACTATTGCGGCCTATTGGGAACTAATTGAATTCACCAAGTTACTTAGATTCGGCACACGAAATTTTGATAAATCTTTCAAAGTACACATATTACTAGAGCCTGCTAATGGGAACTACCTGAATTCACAAAGAAACAGTGTTTCAATTCGTTAAAATGTTGCTGTATCTTGAATAATACCCTTATTACATGGGAATCCTATTGGGAACCTACTGAATTCACCATGATATTCAGATTCCCGTTCGTTAAAATGTTGCTATATGTTGAAAAGCACACTCATACAAGCATGTCCCATTGGGAACTCACTGAATTCGCCTAGAAATTTTGATTCCATTCGTGAAAATTTTTCTATATCCCCAACAGGCCTATTGGGAACTAACCGAATTCACCATTTTGGAATCAAAATTTCTCTTAATTCAGTGAGTTCCCAATGGGACATGCTTGTATGAGTGTGCTTTTCAACATATAGCAACATTTTAACGAACGGAATCTGAGTATCATGGTGAATTCAGTAGGTTCCCAATAGGATTCGCATGTAATAAGGGTATTATTCAAGATACAGCAACATTTTAACGAACTGAAACACTGTTTCTTTGTGAATTCAGGTAGTTCCCATTAGCAGGCTCTAGTAATATGTGTACTTTGAAAGATTTATCAAAATTTCGTGTGCCGAATCTAAGTAACTTGGTGAATTCGGTTAGTTCCCAATAGGCCGCAATAGTAATAAGTGGACTGTTGGGGATATAGAAAAATTTTCACGAATGGAATCAAAATTTCTAGGCGAATTCAGTGAGTTCCCAATGGGACATGCTTGTATGAGTGTGCTTTTCAACATATAGCAACATTTTAACAAACGGAATCTAAGTATCATGGTGAATTCAGTAGGTTCCCAATAGGATTCCCATGTAATAAGGGTGCTATTCAAGATACAGCAACATTTTAACGAATTGAAACACTGTTTCTTTGTGAATTCAGGTAGTTCCCATTAGCAGGCTCTAGTAATATGTGTACTTTGAAAGATTTATCAAAATTTCGTGTGCCGAATCTAAGTAACTTGGTGAATTCGGTTAGTTCCCAATAGGCCGCAATAGTAATAAGTGGACTGTTGGGGATATAGAAAAATTTTCACGAATGGAATCAAAATTTCTAGGTGAATTCAGTGAGTTCCCAATGGGACATGCTTGTATGAGTGTGCTTTTCAAGCATATAGCAACATTTTAACGAACGGAATCTAAGTATCATTGGTGAATTCAGTAGGTTCCAAATAGGATTCGCATGTAATAAAGGTATTATTCAAGATACAGCAACATTTTAACGAATTAAAACTCTGTTTCTTTGTGAATTCAGGTAGTTCCCATTAGCAGGCTCTAGTAATATGTGTACTTTGAAAGATTTATCAAAATTTCGTGTGCCGAATCTAAGTAACTTGGTGAATTCGGTTAGTTCCCAATAGGCCGCAATAGTAATAAGTGGACTTTTGGGGATATAGAAAAATTTTCACGAATGGAATCAAAATTTCTAGGCGAATTCAGTGAGTTCCCAATGGGACATGCTTGTATGAGTGTGCTTTTCAGCATATAGCAACATTTTAACGAACGGAATCTAAGTATCATGGTGAATTCAGTAGGTTCCCAATAGGATTCGCATGTAATAAGGGTACTATTCAAGATACAGCAACATTTTAACGAACTGAAACACTGTTTCTTTGTGAATTCAGGTAGTTCCCATTAGCAGGCTCTAGTAATATGTGTACTTTGAAAGATTTATCAAAATTTCGTGTGCCGAATCTAAGTAACTTGGTGAATTCGGTTAGTTCCCAATAGGCCGCAATAGTAATAAGTGGACTGTTGGGGATATAGAAAAATTTTCACGAATGGAATCAAAATTTCTAGGCGAATTCAGTGAGTTCCCAATGGGACATGCTTGTATGAGTGTGCTTTTCAGCATATAGCAACATTTTAACGAACGGAATCTAAGTATCATGGTGAATTCAGTAGGTTCCCAATAGGATTCGCATGTAATAAGGGTGCTATTCAAGATACAGCAACATTTTAACGAACTGAAACACTGTTTCTTTGTGAATTCAGGTAGGTCCCATTAGCAGGCTCTAGTAATATGTTTACTTTGAAAGATTTATCAAAATTTCGTGTGCCGAATCTAAGTAACTTGGTGAATTCGGTTAGTTCCCAATAGGCCACAATAGTAATAAGTGGACTGTTGGGGATATAGAAAAATTTTCACGAAATGGAATCAAAATTTCTAGGCGAATTCAGTGAGTTCCCAATGGGACATGCTTGTATGAGTGTGCTTTTCAGCATATAGCAACATTTTAACGAACGGAATCTAAGTATCATGGTGAATTCAGTAGGTTCCCAATAGGATTCGCATGTAATAAGGGTACTATTCAAGATACAGCAACATTTTAACGACCTGAAACACTGTTTCTTTGTGAATTCAGTTAGTTCCCACTAGCAGGATCTGGTAATATGTGTACTTTGAAAGATTTATCAAAATTTCGTCAGCCGAATCTAAGTAACTTGGTGAATTCAGTTAGTTCCCAATAGGCCGCAATAGTAATAAGTGGACTGTTGGGGATATAGAAAAAATTTTCACGAATGGAATCAAAATTTCTAGGCGAATTCAGTGAGTTCCCAATGGGACATGCTTGTATGAGTGTGCTTTTCAAGATATAGCAACATTTTAACGAACGGAATCTAAGTATCATGGTGAATTCAGTAGGTTCCCCAATAGGATTCGCATGTAATAAGGGTATTATTCAAGATACAGCAACATTTTAACGAACTGAAACACTGTTTCTTTGTGAATTCAGGTAGTTCCCATTAGCAGGCTCTAGTAATATGTGTACTTTGAAAGATTTATCAAAATTTCGTGTGCCGAATCTAAGTAACTTGGTGAATTCGGTTAGTTCCCAATAGGCCACAATAGTAATAAGTGGACTGTTGGGGATATAGAAAAATTTTCACGAATGGAATCAAAATTTCTAGGCGAATTCAGTGAGTTCCCAATGGGACATGCTTGTATGAGTGTGCTTTTCAGCATATAGCAACATTTTAACGAACGGAATCTGAGTATCATGGTGAATTCAGTAGGTTCCCAATAGGATTCGCATGTAATAAGGGTGCTATTCAAGATACAGCAACATTTTAACGAACTGAAACACTGTTTCTTTGTGAATTCAGGTAGTTCCCATTAGCAGGCTCTAGTAATATGTGTACTTTGAAAGATTTATCAAAATTTCGTGTGCTGAATCTAAGTAACTTGGTGAATTCGGTTAGTTCCCAATAGGCCGCAATAGTAATAAGTGGACTGTTGGGGATATAGAAAAATTTTCACGAATGGAATCAAAATTTCTAGGCGAATTCAGTGAGTTCCCAATGGGACATGCTTGTATGAGTGTGCTTTTCAAGCATATAGCAACATTTTAACGAACGGAATCTAAGTATCATGGTGAATTCAGTAGGTTCCCAATAGGATTCGCATGTAATAAGGGTATTATTCAAGATACAGCAACATTTTAACGAACTGAAACACTGTTTCTTTGTGAATTCAGGTAGTTCCCATTAGCAGGCTCTAGTAATATGTGTACTTTGAAAGATTTATCAAAATTTCGTGTGCTGAATCTAAGTAACTTGGTGAATTCGGTTAGTTCCCAATAGGCCGCAATAGTAATAAGTGGACTGTTGGGGATATAGAAAAATTTTCACGAATGGAATCAAAATTGCTCTCTAGGCGAATTCAGTGAGTTCCCAATGGGACATGCTTGTATGAGTGTGCTTTTCAGCATATAGCAACATTTTAACGAACGGAATCTGAGTATCATGGTGAATTCAGTAGGTTCCCAATAGGATTCCCATGTAATAAGGGTATTATTCAAGATACAGCAACATTTTAACGAACTGAAACACTGTTTCTTTGTGAATTCAGGTAGTTCCCATTAGCAGGCTCTAGTAATATGTGTACTTTGAAAGATTTATCAAAATTTCGTGTGCCGAATCTAAGTAACTTGGTGAATTCGGTTAGTTCCCAATAGGCCGCAATAGTAATAAGTGGACTGTTGGGGATATAGAAAAATTTTCACGAATGGAATCAAAATTTCTAGGCGAATTCAGTGAGTTCCCAATGGGACATGCTTGTATGAGTGTGCTTTTCAGCATATAGCAACATTTTAACGAACGGAATCTGAGTATCATGGTGAATTCAGTAGGTTCCCAATAGGATTCGCATGTGTAATAAGGGTATTATTCAAGATACAGCAACATTTTAACGAACTGAAACACTGTTTCTTTGTGAATTCAGGTAGTTCCCATTAGCAGGCTCTAGTAATATGTGTACTTTGAAAGATTTATCAAAATTTCGTGTGCTGAATCTAAGTAACTTGGTGAATTCGGTTAGTTCCCAATAGGCCGCAATAGTAATAAGTGGACTGTTGGGGATATAGAAAAATTTTCACGAATGGAATCAAAATTTCTAGGCGAATTCAGTGAGTTCCCAATGGGACATGCTTGTATGAGTGTGCTTTTCAACATATAGCAACATTTTAACGAACGGAATCTGAGTATCATGGTGAATTCAGTAGGTTCCCAATAGGATTCGCATGTAATAAGGGTGCTATTCAAGATACAGCAACATTTTAACGAACTGAAACACTGTTTCTTTGTGAATTCAGGTAGTTCCCATTAGCAGGCTCTAGTAATATGTGTACTTTGAAAGATTTATCAAAATTTACGTGTGCTGAATCTAAGTAACTTGGTGAATTCGGTTAGTTCCCAATAGGCCGCAATAGTAATAAGTGGACTGTTGGGGATATAGAAAAATTTTCACGAATGGAATCAAAATTTCTAGGCGAATTCAGTGAGTTCCCAATGGGACATGCTTGTATGAGTGTGCTTTTCAACATATAGCAACATTTTAACGAACGGAATCTAAGTATCATGGTGAATTCAGTAGGTTCCCAATAGGATTCGCATGTAATAAGGGTGCTATTCAAGATACAGCAACATTTTAACGAACTGAAACACTGTTTCTTTGTGAATTCAGGTAGTTCCCATTAGCAGGCTCTAGTAATATGTGTACTTTGAAAGATTTATCAAAATTTCGTGTGCCGAATCTAAGTAACTTGGTGAATTTGGTTAGTTCCCAATAGGCCGCAATAGTAATAAGTGGACTGTTGGGGATATAGAAAAATTTTCACGAATGGAATCAAAATTTCTAGGCGAATTCAGTGAGTTCCCAATGGGACATGCTTGTATGAGTGTGCTTTTCAAGCATATAGCAACATTTTAACGAACGGAATCTAAGTATCATGGTGAATTCAGTAGGTTCCCAATAGGATTCGCATGTAATAAGGGTGCTATTCAAGATACAGCAACATTTTAACGAACTGAAACACTGTTTCTTTGTGAATTCAGGTAGTTCCCATTAGCAGGCTCTAGTAATATGTGTACTTTGAAAGATTTATCAAAATTTCGTGTGCCGAATCTAAGTAACTTGGTGAATTCGGTTAGTTCCCAATAGGCCGCAATAGTAATAAGTGGACTGTTGGGGATATAGAAAAATTTTCACGAATGGAATCAAAATTTCTAGGCGAATACAGTGAGATCCCAATGGGACATGCTTGTATGAGTGTGCTTTTCAACATATAGCAACATTTTAACGAACGGAATCTGAGTATCATGGTGAATTCAGTAGGTTCCCAATAGGATTCGCATGTAATAAGGGTGCTATTCAAGATACAGCAACATTTTAACGAACTGAAACACTGTTTCTTTGTGAATTCAGGTAGTTCCCATTAGCAGGCTCTAGTAATATGTGTACTTTGAAAGATTTATCAAAATTTCGTGTGCCGAATCTAAGTAACTTGGTGAATTCGGTTAGTTCCCAATAGGCCGCAATAGTAATAAGTGGACTGTTGGGGATATAGAAAAATTTTCACGAATGGAATCAAAATTTCTAGGCGAATTCAGTGAGTTCCCAATGGGACATGCTTGTATGAGTGTGCTTTTCAACATATAGCAACATTTTAACGAACGGAATCTAAGTATCATGGTGAATTCAGTAGGTTCCCAGTAGGATTCGCATGTAATAAGGGTGCTATTCAAGATACAGCAACATTTTAACGAACTGAAACACTGTTTCTTTGTGAATTCAGGTAGTTCCCATTAGCAGGCTCTAGTAATATGTGTACTTTGAAAGATTTATCAAAATTTCGTGTGCTGAATCCTAAGTAACTTGGTGAATTCGGTTAGTTCCCAATAGGCCGCAATAGTAATAAGTGGACTGTTGGGGATATAGAAAAATTTTCACGAATGGAATCAAAATTTCTAGGCGAATTCAGTGAGTTCCCAATGGGACATGCTTGTATGAGTGTGCTTTTCAACATATAGCAACATTTTAACGAACGGAATCTAAGTATCATGGTGAATTCAGTAGGTTCCCAATAGGATTCGCATGTAATAAGGGTGCTATTCAAGATACAGCAACATTTTAACGAACTGAAACACTGTTTCTTTGTGAATTCAGGTAGTTCCCATTAGCAGGCTCTAGTAATATGTGTACTTTGAAAGATTTATCAAAATTTCGTGTGCCGAATCTAAGTAACTTGGTGAATTCGGTTAGTTCCCAATAGGCCGCAATAGTAATAAGTGTACTGCTGGGGATATAGAAAAATTTTCACGAATGGAATCAAAATTTTAGGCGAATTCAGTGAGTTCCCAATGGGACATGCTTGTATGAGTGTGCTTTTCAGCATATAGCAACATTTTAACGAACGGAATCTAAGTATCATGGTGAATTCAGTAGGTTCCCAATAGGATTCGCATGTAATAAGGGTGCTATTCAAGATACAGCAACATTTTAACGAACTGAAACACTGTTTCTTTGTGAATTCAGGTAGTTCCCATTAGCAGGCTCTGGTAATATGTGTACTTTGAAAGATTTATCAAAATTTCGTGTGCCGAATCTAAGTAACTTGGTGAATTCGGTTAGTTCCCAATAGGCCGCAATAGTAATAAGTGGACTGTTGGGATATAGAAAAATTTTCACGAATGGAATCAAAATTTCTAGGCGAATTCAGTGAGTTCCCAATGGGACATGCTTGTATGAGTGTGCTTTTCAACATATAGCAACATTTTAACGAACGGAATCTAAGTATCATGGTGAATTCAGTAGGTTCCCAATAGGATTCGCATGTAATAAGGGTGCTATTCAAGATACAGCAACATTTTAACGAACTGAAACACTGTTTCTTTGTGAATTCAGGTAGTTCCCATTAGCAGGCTCTAGTAATATGTGTACTTTGAAAGATTTATCAAAATTTCGTGTGCTGAATCTAAGTAACTTGGTGAATTCGGTTAGTTCCCAATAGGCCGCAATAGTAATAAGTGGACTGTTGGGGATATAGAAAAATTTTCACGAATGGAATCAAAATTTCTAGGCGAATTCAGTGAGTTCCCAATGGGACATGCTTGTATGAGTGTGCTTTTCAACATATAGCAACATTTTAACGAACGGAATCTGAGTATCATGGTGAATTCAGTAGGTTCCCAATAGGATTCGCATGTAATAAGGGTATTATTCAAGATACAGCAACATTTTAACGAACTGAAACACTGTTTCTTTGTGAATTCAGGTAGTTCCCATTAGCAGGCTCTAGTAATATGTGTACTTTGAAAGATTTATCAAAATTTCGTGTGCCGAATCTAAGTAACTTGGTGAATTCGGTTAGTTCCCAATAGGCCGCAATAGTAATAAGTGGACTGCTGGGGATATAGAAAAATTTTCACGAATGGAATCAAAATTTCTAGGCGAATTCAGTGAGTTCCCAATGGGACATGCTTGTATGAGTGTGCTTTTCAACATATAGCAACATTTTAACGAACGGAATCTAAGTATCATGGTGAATTCAGTAGGTTCCCAATAGGATTCGCATGTAATAAGGGTGCTATTCAAGATACAGCAACATTTTAACGAACTGAAACACTGTTTCTTTGTGAATTCAGGTAGTTCCCATTAGCAGGCTCTAGTAATATGTGTACTTTGAAAGATTTATCAAAATTTCGTGTGCCGAATCTAAGTAACTTGGTGAATTCGGTTAGTTCCCAATAGGCCGCAATAGTAATAAGTGGACTGTTGGGGATATAGAAAAATTTTCACGAATGGAATCAAAATTTCTAGGCGAATTCAGTGAGTTCCCAATGGGACATGCTTGTATGAGTGTGTGCTTTTCAACATATAGCAACATTTTAACGAACGGAATCTGAGTATCATGGTGAATTCAGTAGGTTCCCAATAGGATTCCCATGTAATAAGGGTATTATTCAAGATACAGCAACATTTTAACGAACTGAAACACTGTTTCTTTGTGAATTCAGGTAGGTCCCATTAGCAGGCTCTAGTAATATGTGTACTTTGAAAGATTTATCAAAATTTCGTGTGCTGAATCTAAGTAACTTGGTGAATTCGGTTAGTTCCCAATAGGCCGCAATAGTAATAAGTGGACTGTTGGGGATATAGAAAAATTTTCACGAATGGAATCAAAATTTCTAGGCGAATTCAGTGAGTTCCCAATGGGACATGCTTATATGAGTGTGCTTTTCAACATATAGCAACATTTTAACGAACGGAATCTAAGTATCATGGTGAATTCAGTAGGTTCCCAATAGGATTCGCATGTAATAAGGGTGCTATTCAAGATACAGCAACATTTTAACGAACTTGAAACACTGTTTCTTTGTGAATTCAGGTAGTTCCCATTAGCAGGCTCTAGTAATATGTGTACTTTGAAAGATTTATCAAAATTTCGTGTGCCGAATCTAAGTAACTTGGTGAATTCGGTTAGTTCCCAATAGGCCGCAATAGTAATAAGTGGACTGTTGGGGATATAGAAAAATTTTCACGAATGGAATCAAAATTTCTAGGCGAATTCAGTGAGTTCCCAATGGGACATGCTTGTATGAGTGTGCTTTTCAACATATAGCAACATTTTAACGAACGGAATCTGAGTATCATGGTGAATTCAGTAGGTTCCCAATAGGATTCGCATGTAATAAGGGTGCTATTCAAGATACAGCAACATTTTCAACGAACTGAAACACTGTTTCTTTGTGAATTCAGGTAGTTCCCATTAGCAGGCTCTAGTAATATGTGTACTTTGAAAGATTTATCAAAATTTCGTGTGCCGAATCTAAGTAACTTGGTGAATTCGGTTAGTTCCCCAATAGGCCGCAATAGTAATAAGTGGACTGTTGGGGATATAGAAAAATTTTCACGAATGGAATCAAAATTTCTAGGCGAATTCAGTGAGTTCCCAATGGGACATGCTTGTATGAGTGTGCTTTTCAGCATATAGCAACATTTTAACGAACGGAATCTAAGTAACATGGTGAATTCAGTAGGTTCCCAATAGGATTCGCATGTAATAAGGGTATTATTCAAGATACAGCAACATTTTAACGAACTGAAACACTGTTTCTTTGTGAATTCAGGTAGTTCCCATTAGCAGGCTCTAGTAATATGTGTACTTTGAAAGATTTATCAAAATTTCGTGTGCTGAATCTAAGTAACTTGGTGAATTCGGTTAGTTCCCAATCCCAATAGGCCGCAATAGTAATAAGTGGACTGTTGGGGATATAGAAAAATTTTCACGAATGGAATCAAAATTTCTAGGCGAATTCAGTGAGTTCCCAATGGGACATGCTTGTATGAGTGTGCTTTTCAACATATATAGCAACATTTTAACGAACGGAATCTGAGTATCATGGTGAATTCAGTAGGTTCCCAATAGGATTCCCATGTAATAAGGGTATTATTCAAGATACAGCAACATTTTAACGAATTGAAACTCTGTTTCTTTGTGAATTCAGGTAGTTCCCATTAGCAGGCTCTAGTAATATGTGTACTTTGAAAGATTTATCAAAATTTCGTGTGCTGAATCTAAGTAACTTGGTGAATTCGGTTAGTTCCCAATAGGCCGCAATAGTAATAAGTGGACTGTTGGGGATATAGAAAAATTTTCACGAATGGAATCAAAATTTCTAGGCGAATTCAGTGAGTTCCCAATGGGACATGCTTGTATGAGTGTGCTTTTCAACATATAGCAACATTTTAACGAACGGAATCTAAGTATCATGGTGAATTCAGTAGGTTAGCTTCTCTTTATCAGATTTCCTCTTTCTCAATCATACTTTACTCAAACTAGGTGTGCTTTCAAATGAGATAACTCCATCTGTGCGGGGTTAAACAAAATTTCTCATTCAGCAATGTCCCCATTCCTTAGTCAAAGTGGTTAATTATGCCCTGACAAAGAGCCCTAACTCCTTCCTCCTGTTGTTCCCATAATCTCCTAATTTTGAGATCTCAGGATGTACATATAGTACTTGGCCACCATATGAGCATTGTAGCTTCTCATGGCTTGTGTCCTAAAGAAACTGATGCACTCCTGTCCTAGTGGCCAGAAGGTGCCAATAGAAACCAATGCTAGTGGACCTTGTGACTCCTCCTGAGCTGATTCTCTTTTGTGGATTATGTTTATACCTGGCTACACACCATGCAGTATAAGGCACATACATATACCAATGGCAGCCTGATCTGTCTGGTAAAAAAAATATTCCCTGAATGGAATTGGTAGAAAATGAAGGCGAATTTGAGTTCTTAAATGTCCTAGCAAAGGAACAGCATTTTTTTAACATATAGCCATTCTCCAGCATTTCGCTAAACTTTATTTACCTAAACATAAGCATTAATTAGAAATGTAGGTTCCTGTAAAAGGTCCAGATGCAATAAGGGTTTATTCTGGAGTTGCAGCAACATTTAATGAACTGAAACACTGCTTTTCGTGAACTCAGGTAGGTCCTGCCCATTATCATTTTCTAAAGAGCTGGGTGAAAGATTGTTTAGTCCTCTGAAGCCAGAGCAACTGAAAGGACAGTGAGTTGTCAGACCCAATTCACACTGAAAGTGCCATCCTCAGGATATAGTAGAAACCTGCCTCTAATGAAAAATTGTTATTTGAAACCAATTCCAAAACCACAAACCATACAATGACTATCAGTATGAGAAAAGCTGATTTTTAACATTTTAAAAACAGCGGCTAAAGCATAATTTGCATCTCTTGAGACAAAGATAATTGTCCTAATAAATATGCCCATGGAAAATAAGAGGGATACACCAATGTTATAAAATTTAACTACTTTCTGCTTTTATGAAGCCATCTGCAAGTAGAACTCACTAAACTAAAAGATAAAATTACCGTAAATACAAATAGATAAAAACATTATAAAGTAAGAGCTGAGTATTGAATAACCATATATCATTTTTAAATGTTCATCACCAGAAAATTCATTTATCAATGTAATAGCACGGTATAAGATTTGACCAAGGTTTCATTGGTCACCAATCTGGACAGGGAATGAATAGTCTGCATCATAAGATGCCGTCTATCTACTCTTCGCTGTTTATAGTCATCTTAAACGACACTTGGTAATCAGTTATTCATGTTTCAAATAGAATGTTAAGGCTTCCAATTTCTGGGCTTTCTAGAAGAGGTCAAACAAACCCTCAATTCTATGGCAATCTGCTTCTTGTATCTCAGAGAGGGGTGTTGTGTTCTTGCAAGACACAATAGAAACACAGAGAGATAAAGATGTTAATATGAATACCTAACAAGACAAATGGAAAATATTTAAAATCTCAAAACAATTTCCTGTTCCGTTATTTTTAGCATTAATAAAAGCAAAACATAGACTCTGCACTTCCAGCTAATATGTGAAAACACTTGTTGACTATGATTTTTTTGCTAATCGAGGTTTCAGAGGTTGATGCAGTCAGCTGTTTAAGAAGAACCTGAGGAGTTAGTGCCTTCAGCGGTGCAACATTTAGGTAAAGCATTTCTTAATGCAAAGTCCTGTAGTGAAAAAATATGTAAAACTAAACACGCCAAAGTCTTTCCCAAGCTTCTATATATTTTTCTCTTCTAGAACATTAATATTTTTGTGGTATTGTATTTATTGGGGATTATTAGTCAGTGGACTATGTGTTGGAGAGGTATCCTAGAAAATTAAGAGAACTGGTTGCTTCCTCAAGAGAATCGAAAGCACAGCCTCAGCCCTGTGGCTTCGCACTCCATCTGCAACTCAGTTCTGGGATCTAGACACCTCATATTTTTCACACAGGTGCACACATTGTTCAGCACATGTGCAATACACAGTTAATTTTGTTATTAAATCCATATTGTAGTTTAGCAGCCAGCACTACAATGACCCTGACTAAGAATTGGGAGGGGAGAGGGAGACAAGAGACTGTAGAGATTAGTTGCACTGTATGTCTGTGACACTTCAAGTATTAATTGCTTCCACCATCTTCCTAATAATACTACTTTGCAACAAGTTCAATATATATTGATTCCTTTCCTAATAGTCCACAAATCTTTTTATTCGGAAATCCCATTGTTAGGTAATTAGAATAAACACATTAAAAAGTCATTTGCCCTCAAATCAGCACTGATGAAAAAAAATGATTCGCAAAAATTTGAACCAGCTTTAAGAGGGTTGTGTTGGAGATCTAAAATCTTTACTTTAACGTATCCAAAATTTACAAAAACAGGACATATAATAAATTGAAACGCTTGTTTTTCTGAGCCTGTTATTTTATTAAATATTACTATGTGTATATAAAAACATGTAACATAATATATCTACTATGAAGCTAGTGATTTGGAAAATTGCTATTGACTATGAAGAATTCGTTAACAAGGACCAAGAAGCGTTCTCATAACACATAAACCAGCTTTTTGCCTAGAGCATACTCTGGAGGAAATTGAAATAACAGAACAGTTGCCGGAATCCTGCTCGCAACTTCTTCTTCAGACTTTCCTTGTAATGGTACTTGGTAAACCGTTTTGTTTGTTTATTTAGTTGTTGGTTTGTTCTGGATCAAGGCTGATGCAAGCCCCAATTGTATGCTAAAACCATTGAACCAATCGAACAAAATACAATCTTCCAGCAGAACTAAAAATATTAGCAGACCTGTGTACAAACAGGATTGTCATAAGAATTAAACTCAGATAGTCAGTAAATCAGTTAATTCTTGAAAATGGAAAAACGGCCATCGCAAAAGCAAGAGATCAGTGAACGTTCTTCGAAAATGCCAAGTTGTCAGGTTGGAAAATTTGCTTCTGTGCCCTCGGAGCAAGAACAGTTAATATCCTTCTCTCTCTGCTTTTCCACAGGGGAACAGCACACAAAAGCTGGCTTTTACGGTTAAAACCTTTATAAAATTATAGTTTGAATCTCATTATAGCTGAATAAGCCATAAAAATGAGGCTCAAGCAGCGGACCATTGAGCTCTGAAGAAAATCCACAGTAAAGGCCCTGCATGATTTTGTTTCCCAAAATCTCAAATCCACCCTTCAGACCATCATTCCAAAGGCTGGGCCTCACATAAAGGAAAATGAATCATCTCAGTATGTATGAACAGCACTTAGAAGAATAATAAATATTTACAGCCCTGAAAGACTTTCTGATCAGAATAGATGAGACTGTCATGAATCCCCAAAATCATTTTTTCAAATATATGTAGCCAGTTCCCTTCCTTTCAATTTTTCTAAGGAGTTGAAACTTTTCTGCACCCCAAAAAACAAATAAATAAAGAAAAGGGTCACAGTGTCATGAGTCTCAATTAACCTTAACTGAACTTCTGAATTCAGCAGCATTGTGCAGGCGGTTTTAAGATATTCTTAGATAGATGATCCCAGATGACGAATTTCCAATCATAAGAACACTGAAGGAAGAGCAAGAATGGCTCAAAATGCGGAGTTGTCTAATTTTCAAATCATTTACCAAGACTGAGGATCATAATCAAATTTTAAGATGTAGCTCCATTATAAATATTCTATTATCTCACTAAATCGTTAAACAGTTTTGGAAAATTTGGAAGATAAAAGGAGATATGGATTTCTGTTTTACAATACAACAAACAGCAACTGAAAACAATCAAATGGTCAATCAGGTGGTTTCAGTGTTTACCCACTTTAACTGCAATTCGAGGGCTGAGCCCCGTCCTGATTCTGCACCAAAGACAGGTTCTGTCACCAAGCAATACAGAAAGTTACCAGTGGCCCGCCAAAAGAAAGAATCACGCGTTTCAAAATTTAGAAAGCGGTTGTGAGGAATAAACCGCAAGAGACTAGAGCCCGCTGTATCTTTAACCATACCGGCGGACCTGCAGAACGATGGCGCTTCCTTCACGGAGATCATTGAATTGGAAATAAAAGATAAATAGACTGTGCCTGCTTTGAAATGCTGAAGCTACCCCTTCAAGAAAGGTAATTCCACAAATGCATTTCTTCTAGGCTTTAAGGAGGATGAATATTATGTTCTTTTTCGTATCATAGATGTAGAAAGTCTAAAGACCCAGGTCCGCCTCCCCGGCTAATTCAGAACCACACAATGAATACTGCTTTGTCTAGAAATTTTTTCATGAGGCTAATGCAGAAATATACTAATGACAGGGTTTACAACTTAAAACAAAACACCAGATATAAAGCCAATGTCAAACTTACACTATCTATGAACAACCGATTTCCCAAGATACTCACAAAAAGCAAATTAGCGCTATATGAATGCCATTGAGCCTGGACTTTGAGGAATCCTCATGACAGCGTGGTTTTGAAAGATCAGATGCCAGTTCCTGTCATTTACAGCTGTCCCATGACCATGGAGGTTTCAGACAGTGGCCATCGACATCATTCCTCATGGCCTCTACCCCAGTCTTCTGCCACCCCCTAATTCAGCAAGTGACCATAACGTCTTTTATGAGATTTGTTTTATTAGGCTAAGTCAGCTTGATTTGTTTTAGTTCTTAAGAATTCCAAAAGAGATTCCTTGGTTTTGAATAAGATGGACACAAGAAAGTCTGTCCCTGTCACCAAGCATGTGGCCATAAACTGTGCACAGACTGAATGGATGCAATAAAATATTTCACACAGAAAGTACACAGCAAAAAAAGGCAGACACAACAAATAAAGCCCCATTTCACTTGATCTCAGAGCCTAGACAAAGTTATTGGTGAGAAATGGACAGTTTCCATTCAACAAACAACAAACAAATGAGATTTCTGGAAACAGAATTCCAAGAAAATAATGGAACAGGAAGAACTCAAAAGAGAATCTGAAAAGCTTTTTAACTCCCTGAACTCTGGGGAGTACGCAAATTTTTTGAATCCATTACCAGGCATGGGCAAAGAAAAGGAAGGAAGGGAAAAGAAGGAAGAGAAAGGAAGGAAGAAGGAAGGAAGAAGGAAGGAAGATCCATCCATTTGAAGAAGCTAAAAGCTTTTAATAGTTGAGTAGAATTGGTAAAATGAATCACATTTTCTGTATCCATTTGTTGAAGTGGACATTTCCATTCTGGCTATTATCAGTGCAGGTTTTAACGTGTCTTTTGTTGAGTTGAGTGGCCCCTTTTGGTGTATGCCCTGAGTGGTAAATGAATCCATTGTATTCATGATTTCTGTTAGCTTGTAATCCCACCAATCGAAGAATTTTTTCCACATTTTCCAGTCACCTGAGTTTTTGATCTTAGCCATTCTGAATTGGTGCGCAGGGTGGGAATCCCAGGTTTGTTTTGATTTGCATTTCCCGGATGACCAAGGATGTTGAACATTTTTTAGATGCTTATCAGCTGTTCAGTATTCCCCAAAGGAAGAATTCTTTGTTTAGTTTTATACAATGCCATTTTTAATAATAGTATTATTATTTGATTCTGAGTTAACTTCTTTGAGTTAGACTCAATATTAGATATTAGGCCCCTCTTATCAGATGTAGGATTGGTAAAAGACATTTCCCCAATTTGCTGGTTGTTGTTTTTGGTCATTGATAGTGTCCTTTTCCCTTATAGAAGCCAGGGGACCCCAATGGAGTGAGTTAGAGAAAAAAGACAGAAGGAACTGAAGGGGGATTTGCAAACACCATAGGAAGAACAACAGTATCAACACCAGACTCCACCAGAGCTCCCAGGAACTAAACCACCAACCAATGAGTACACATGGATGACCCATGACTCCAGCCACATATGTAGCAGAGGATGGCATTGTTCAGCATCAATAGAGAAAAGCCCTTGGTCGGTAGGAGGTTCATTTCAAGGTAGGGGAATGCCAGGGGTGTTGGAGGTGGGAGGTGGGTGGGTGAGCGAGCAGAGGAGAGGGTATGAGAGTGGGGAAAGGGGACAACATTTGAAATGTAAATGCATAAAATATCCAAGAAAAATAAAATTTAAAAAAAACTGAAGAGAAAGGAAGGGAAGGATGGAAAAGAAGGAAAGAAGGAAGGAAGAATAGAACGAAGAAGGAATGAAGGAGGAAGGAAGGAAGGAGGAAGGAATGAAGGAGGAATAATAGGAATGAAGGATAATGAGGAATGAAGTTGTAAGGAGGAAGGAATGAAGGAAGGAGGAAGGAATGAAGGAGGAAGGAAGGAGGAAGGAAGGAGGAAGGAAGAGAGGAAGGAGGAAGGAAGGGAGGAAGGAAGGAAGGAAGGAAGGAGAAAGGAAGGACGAGAAGGAGGAAGGAAGAGAGGAAGGAGGAGAAGGAAGGAGGGAAGAAGGAAGGAAGGATGAAGGAAGAGAATACGAGGAGGAAGGAGGGATACGAGGAATGAAGGATGGGGAAGGAAGGAGAAAGGAGGGAAGGAGGAAGGAGGAAGGAAGGAAGGAGAAGGATGAAGGGAGGGAGGAAGGAAGGGAGGAAGGAAGGAGAAGAAGGAAGGAAGGAAGGGAGAAGGAGGAGGAAGGAAGGAGGAAGGAAGGAAGGAGGAAGGAAGGAGGAGGAAGGAAGGAGGAGGAAGGAAGGAAGGAGGAGGAAGAGAAGGAAGGAAGGAAGGAAGGAGGAGAAGGAAGGAGGGAATAAGGAGAAGGATGGAAGGAAGGAGGAAGGGAGGGAGGAAGGAAGGAGGAAGGAGGAGGAAGGAAGGAAGAAGGAAGGAAGGGAGGAAGGAGGGAAGGGAGAAGGAAGGAAGGGAGGAAGGAGGGAGGAAGGAAGGGAGGAAGGAGGAAGGAGGGAAGGAAGGGGGGAGGGAAGGAAGGGAGGGGGGAAGAAGGGAGGAAGGAGGAAGGAAGGAAGGAAGGAGTAAGGAGGAAGGAAGGAAGGGAGGGAGGAAGGAAGGAAGGAGGAAGGAAGGAAGGAAGGAAGGAAGGAAGGAAGGAAGGAAGGAAAGAAGGAAGGGAGGAAGGAAGGAAGAAACAAACAAACAAAGAAAAAAGCAAAACAAGTTGATGCATGTGTCCTGGGTCAAAATTGGTCAATTGCCTGACTAGCCAAAAATATTAATTAACCTCACAAAATTTAAACAAAACAAAACCCAGAGTTTCATAACCCTCAAAATGCCTAGGAAATGATTCACAGTAAGGGTATCATGACATTCATGATAAAAGATCAACAACAAACATCACTAACCCAGACAGAAAAGAAATCAAGTTGAACTGAAATGAAGCTACCTCCCAGTAGCTTTCATCGTGCTCCAAGGTAGACATGCAGCCTGCTAGGTAGGAAAATCATCCTCTTCAAGTAGAACTTTCAGCAGTATTACTGACTTACTTTGAGTAAATGTATCCACTGGTAAATAGTGGTATTTATGGGCGATCACCAACCACTTTTATGATTGGTTTTGAGGCTCAGCTACAGAAGTCATATTTCTTTTTAGGAAACTATTTCTGTTGTTTGCTAGACGGACATGGTGTACTAGTAAGACTGCATTCCCATAATTGTGTTTATGCCCATAGATTAGTACTTTTCAGCCATGGTCAGAAACTTCCTTTGTGGTGAGTCATATATGTTGAACCCATGGAGTCATGGACTGACTACACTGTTTGAAGGACCTAAAACAAATGGCATGTTGTTTGCTCAGACCTAAAATGGAGTGTTTATATTACTCCATCCAAGACTCAGGGAACATTGGAAAAGAAGATGCAGAAAGCAGATAAGAGACAGAACAAGAAGAGGTGGTGGGAACTATCTCAAAGTATTGGGTTGTTCAGGACAGATCATTATCTGAACAGATTTTGCAAAGCTGCTACGTCAATATTCTGTCAGGGAGTGGGAGAGTGGTGATAGCTGAGAGGTGACTCATGACACCCATTCTGCTCCTGAGATGAATAGCCAGCTAATTGTTGTTGGGGTAGAGGACATTTTGTATCAGGATACAGTCACCATAGTTACCCATGCTTCTGTAAATGACCTCCCCTCCTGTATGCTCATTTAAAGAACCAAAACTATACTTATTCTGTCAAGAAAAGAAAAAAGACTTGTTACAGTAAGAAGACTAGCTTGGCAGAGGATGACCATCAAAGTGTACACAGACAACAGAGGAATGAAGGCAATATGACCAAAAGACTTTACCTGAAATATCTCAAGTATCTGAAATGATTATATCTGAAATGTCACATTTAATTATTATTTGGATATTGAGGTCCCAGAAGAGCCCCCAAAAAAATAATAGCAGACCGTTGTCAATGTCTTGTTACTCCTGCAGACGAGGGTAAACCAACGCTAAAGCAATGACTTACTGGACATAAGATATCGCTGGCACTCACCGGAAGCCTTCACCCTCTCCAGATAGTCTTTCACAGGTGCTAGAATGTGCTATATGCTACTGGCGATTAATATGCACTATCATCCAACCGTTAGTCTTCTTTGGAGTGACAGTGAGAACTCCTGCTCACTGGGTGCAATGCGACCACAAACGCTATATGTGACTGGATAAGGAGGCCCAGTTGAAAGACAAAAGCATCCAGATGAGCTTATAACACTTTTAGGCCAAGAGAACTCCAGGCAGCCAGATAGATCATAGACCTTCAGGGGGAGAACTCTACTACCATTATTCAACCAGAATGTCCATAGTATTAAACCGGGACTTCTAAAGGTTTATCATTGTATCCATAGATTAGTGCAGCTCCTGCCCCATCGTGAGAAGCATCTTTAGAAGCAGATGAATATTAATACAGACCGCTGAACCAGGGCAAAAGGCAGTGAAATTAAAAGACCTTACAATGGGTCATCTTACCGCATGGAGGATCCTCAGACCTTGGGTAAATGCAGTCAGAGTCCAAAAGTAAGTATGAGGAAGAAATAATCAAAAATCTGGGCTTGAAAATCTAATGAAGCTAGACGGTAAAGTCAATACCAAAATACTATCGATCTAGGGTAGTTGGTCCTTGAAATATTAAAGGACTGACAAACTTTTAGGTAGACTAACCGAAAGAAAGACAGCTAGATGTATAAAGTTAGAGGTGAGAAAGGAAGCATCACGCACCCACTGGAGGAGACTCAGAGAACTCACGAGAACTTACATGTAAAATCCATATCCTCACTGAACCACATAAACTCTAGAGAGAGAGAACACTCTCAAACAAATGTATCCCACCAAACTATAGACCAAGACAGAAGTTAAATAATTTAAGTAGACCTGAAAATACCAGTACCTAAAAGAAGACATGTGCTATCTCCAAATTTAGCATTAACAACAAAACAACAACAAAACAAGAGATAAAACAAACAACAAAACCCGTCTCGGTCCTCAGATGGAGCCAGTGCAGAATTCTCAACTAGAACTCCTTCCAAAAAGTTCTACTACACCCTCAAACAAGTCTTCTACCAAAAGAAAGGACACTTCCAAACCTTTGTGCCATGAAAGTCTAGAACTATCCAGATGCGAAACCAGATCTAAGAATCAATACATTTAAGAAATACAAATACATTAAAGAAAATTATAGGCTGTCATCTATGATGTACTAAGTAGATGGAAATTCTCAATAAAAGTATGTGGGAATTGAATTTCATGTAACAGATCATATTATCCATCATCAAGTTGGCCTCATCTCAGAGATGCAGGACGATTGACTTTATGTAAATTTAATAAACGTAAATCCACCATATACTCTCAAAACGATTCTCCCAATAAATGTATAAAAAGTTCCTTCAATCACTGCAATTACTTTAATTTACGACAGAAGTACTAGATTGTGTTATGGGATACCAAGGACATATCCTCAACATAATACAGACAACATACAGGCAGCCAGCCAATATCATCCTAAATGAATCACTCACAGTAAAAGCTTGGCAGATCCCAAAATGTTTATTCATGTTCAATGTGCAGCACAAGAGAGCAGACAAAGATACACAGATGAAAGGTGCTGTTATCTGCATAGCCCTTGGTTCTAGGGAAATACAGTCAGCAAACGCCTTTCTCTGTCTCTTCCTACTCTTTATAAGACATGGCTACGCCTGTGAAAAGTGTGGCATACTCCAGTACAGACCTCCAGCTTCTCCACACACTGCTTGCCAGCTCCATGAATGGTCGAGCTCATTAAAACTGTTCTTGTATTCAGGAAGTGCTGATAGGCCACCGTGGTATCCAAATTCTCCTCTTTCCTCACCCTGCTCCCATGTGCTGACTCCAAGCACTCCCTTCACTTTACGTAAACTGAAACCGTCTCGCAAGGACAGCAGAAGGACAGTAATGTCAAGGACCATGCCAATACTCTGTAGTATGTCTAAATATCTGGAATCCCACAGCTGAGTGAATGCTGAATGGCTGGAGAAACAATTCTAAGAGAGAATGTTCTACGATCTTTAGTCATCGTAGTCGAAAATCAAGTAAACAACCTCTGAGATCACCTCACACCAGTGAGAATGGCTAAGATAAAAAACTCAGGTGACAGCAAATGCTGGCGAGGATGTGGAGAAAGGGGAACACTCCTCCATTGTTGGTGGGGTTGCAGGACTGGTACAACCATTCTGGAAATCAGTCTGGAGGTTCCTCAGAAAATTGGACATTGAACTGCCTGAGGATCCAGCTATCCTCTCTTGGGGAAATATACCCAAAGATGCCCAACATATAAAAAAAGACAATGCGGCTCCACTATGTTCATCGAGCCTTATTTATAATAGCCAGAAGCTGGAAAGAACCAGAGATGCCCCTTCAACAGAGGAATGGATACAGAAAATGGTATATCTACACAATGGAATATTACTAGCTATCAAAAAAACAACGACTTTTATGAAATTTAGAAAAGGTTGAACTCGGTAATATCATCCGAGTGAGTTAACCCAACCAGAAAGAGCATATGGTATGCACTCATTGATATATATTAGGCTCCAAATGTTGAATTACCTTTAGTTGTTTCTAGAACAAAATGAAACCCAAGACGGATGATCAAAATGTAAGGCTTACCTCTTCAAAGGGACAAGAATACCTTGCAGGGAAGCAGAGAGGCAAAGATTAAAACAGAGACTGAAGGAACACCCATTCAGAGCCTGCCCACATGTGGCCTGATACATAGAGCCACCAATTAGACAAGATGGATGAAGCAAAGAAGTGCAGAAGTGTAGATCTATCCTGAGACACAGCCAGAATACAGCAAATACAGAGGCTAATGCCAGCAGCAAACCACTGAACTGAGAACAGGACGTTGAAGGAATCAGAGACAGAACTGGAAGAACTTGAAGGGGCTCAAGACCCCATATGAACAACAATGCCAAGCAACCAGAGCTTCCAGGGACTAAGCCACTACCTAAAGACTATACATGGACTGACCCTGGACTCTGACCTCAAAGGTAGCAATGAATATCCTAGTAAGACACCAGTGAAGGGATGTGCGAGGTCCGTTAGCAGACTGGAAACCTCTGCAGTGAACTCAGGACTGTCCGGGAGGAGGCGGCAATGGGGAGGTGGGAGGGAACACCTAAGGACAGCGCGTTGGGATGTTTGCCCGGAAACCGGAAAGGGAATAACACCGTAAATGTGCATAAGGAGAGGCCACTGCTAATATATATATATTCGGAAATTGCCATACAGATCAGAAAATATCTGAAATAGTGTCTCACTGAAAAGCCTTCAGTTTTCTGAAGAGGCATAGATCTGTGCGTAAGGTTTCCAAGTAGAGAATCAGCCAAAGTTAAAGACTTTCTGACACAGACGTATCTAGACACGATCTGTAAACTGCTTAGCCGCTTGAGTGAACGTAAATACAATGAGATGAAGTTTCTGTGTGTGGCAACATACTCCTGCTCGTGATTTATTGACAACAGAATCATGTTTTACAAGGTACCAGACATCAAGGGAGGTTATTAGCTCGGCTATAGTGGCACAAAAGGTCAGTGCGACATCATGACTGGCTGATATGAAACTTCTGTTCAGTGTTTTCTCAAGCCGTGAATATAGTTAGAAGAATACACACGTATGAATATTTCTTGTTTGATAGCTATCATATTTTGAGATTAAAGATAAATTTTACTCTATTTTTGCATAATTAGGTAAACTCTAATCAGACGAGAGGTACAGAAATTTTAACATCTTATCTGAAAAAGAGTGGAGAGGTTAAGATTCACAAGCTTAAAGAGGTAGGTTTCATTTTTCCTTTTATTACACTCTAGTAGTCTTTTCTACACCACATAATCCAAAGACAAGCTTTCTCTCCATTCATACATCTGTTGTTCCCACTCACCAGCATAAAGTTGAGAATTGGCCTTCCAAGATCTGCAAGTCAAAAACATGCGAAATTTCGATGGGGACGCTGTATCAGAATCAACAATTGCTTTTGCAGGGATGCATATTTGTCCTCCTTATAATCGGAAAAATTGACTGAAACTCATGAAGACTCTCTGTTGTAGAAGATAAGAAGAAACACAAAGGGTAGATTTTGATCGAAGCAACGTGTTTACTCGTACAATCACAAGGACACAATCTCCATCTCCTTCTGTCCACATTTAAAAAGAGAAGTAGAACACAAAGAAGAGCATCTGGATCACATTCCTATTATCTCAGCATTGAGAATGTGAATCTGTGGAGTTCCATGGGTTCAGCATAAAAGACCCTTTGTCTAAAGATTTTAGAGGAGCAAACTCGAGGAATTAAACGAGATCACCCAGCGACAAATATCCACCCACATACACACCAGCCACACCCGCTCACCCATTCCACCCACACCACCCCATATTACCTACACCCTCTTCCCCCAACCCACACTCATGGCCCACACAATAATTGAATTCTTTTATTTCGCCTCATCAGATTCCATTAAGCAATTCTTTAATTAAAAGCTGGCCCTTTAAACAGCGTATCAAAAATATTATCACTCCTGCTTTAACCCCTACATGGCTGTCACTCAAATGATCACATAAAGAGGGTACTTATCTTGACAAATGACCTTTCCAATCTACATGTAGCAGTCTCAGCTTTTCACATCCACTGAGGACTACTGGTTAGAGAGATTCCACTGAGTAACCTGCAATTGACCAAAGCTGGCCGTGCAGGGTAGAATCGAGAGAATATTGAAAATTCCTGCCATAGACCCATGGCTGACATGAAATTATTTTCATGTGCAAAGAGGAAGAATATTTTATCTCGACAAACACCAAAGCTGACTCAATCTCAACTGGAGTCTCAATTTTATAATCCACTGAGGAACACGTGGAAATAAAAACCCAACATACAAAACAGCAATATTGACATAGACACTTCTGTTCAGGACTACCACATCATTTAACTCTCACTATTTTTCAATGAGGCCAAGATAAAGACATCCCACTTTTACGATTGACAGTCGTCAGCCACCATTTGTGCACTGGGTCTGCTTCATCGAGGTGCTAAGTCAATGTGATGTGAATTATAACAAAGGTGGACACGCTTGAGACTAGACTATTCCACAGTGTTGCATGGAAACTGGCAGACATATCGCTGTGGAGCTGCCTATCAACCAGGCGGCCACCGTATGTGAAATAGGAAATATTCACCTCCATGCGTGCAGGCCATTAGTTTCTGGATTGCCAGAAACTATTAAGAGAAGAGCCACAGCTGAGGTATTATGAATCTGGATTTTTGGAAGCATCCTCTTACAGCATTCTCTGAGTCTCTTTATCATCCTGTGTTTAGGCTCTAATGTCTCTAATGTCTGCAGGGGCAAGGTCATTTCGACGTGCGATATCATTTATTTCAGATGTTTTCCTTGCCTTCTTTTTGTCCGTAAGGATTAGCCTTAGGAGAAATGATGGGCCTGAATCACCTACTGCTGAGTTGATTGCCTGCGCCTCAGACTCTATACAAAAGTAACAAGTTGCTTGGATAAGATTGGGCATGCACAGGATTTTGGTGCACGAATGTTTTCTAAGGTGGTGATGTCATCTAGGTATCAGTTTTCCTTTATCAGACGAAGCTAATCTCACTCTTTATAGTAGCCTCTCAGATTGACTTTATTAGGTCTATTTTATCAGCTGGTAGGATAGAGATGCTCAAGTGTCTCCTGGTCCCCATCTGCTTAGCAGTGCTCAGCCTTTCACCTCTGTGCGGTGCATGAAAATGAGATGCATTTAAATATTTTAAAAGGAGTTTGTGCATTTTGCTACTTCACCTGTTTAACTAACCTTAAGTATTTTTAATTGGTGGTCTCGAGTGTCATTAATATTTATAAGCAGTCATTGAAAAGTGTAGGAGTCAGATGACTTTGGGCCTGGCCGCTCGTGGATCAGACGGCTGCACAGTTATCTCAGCTCCCAAGATGACCAGCCATAAAGTTCCTTGAGATTGCTGGACGTAGCCTCCCACTGAAATTTAAGGCACCACTGAAGACAACACTCGGAATGCTTTCTGGTCATGAATCGAAGACCTCTTCTGGTCTCTGTAAGTGCTTTGACCCCTGCTGAGCCTTGCTGATGAAACATGTGGGATGCTCTTTGTTTAACCTAACAAAGGAGCAGTCTGGCTTTCCGTGTACGCTGGACACACCTGGGTGGTGGAAACTGAATTCTTTCCTGCCTTTTGTTCCTCTTCAGTCTTTGTGGTTCTAAGATTTAGGCTGGTCTTCCTGAGATATTTCCTCTCAGTTTATTCTGTGTGTCAGTCATGTAGTCGGTTCTTTTGTTGGTGGAAAGCTCCTAGCTGTGGGTTTCCACTGTGCTTCCCAGGAGGATTTTCTACCTGGTGTACTTGTAGTACATTGGTGAATACAGTTGCAGGAGGCCCTTCCTCTTCTGGCTTGACACAAATAACCTGTGTGTGTGTGTGTTCTTAATCCCAAGGCTTTTGCCTGATTCTTGGTACTGTGTCAGTGCTGGCGCCAACAGAAAAGTATTTATAAGTATTGATTGCCTTCTTGTTGTTATGTCTTATCCTCTGCATGTTTCAGAGTTCTGGTTTCATTTTCCTTTCTGTGCTTGTTGGCTACACTTATTTCCCCTTATTGCAACAGCTAGGATCTTTGACCCAGTGTTAAGCACCACACGAGACGCCTCATTTGTCTTTCGGATTTGACGGTAAGTTTAGCATAAGACATCCAGATGAGATTAGCAGTCACTATTTGGAAACATCTTACCAATTTTAGGACTGTTCCCTCTTTTCCTACTTGAAAATCTATCATGAGTGGTTTTCAACTCACACATGGCATTTTGGAAATTTGAGTCGGTTTCATTCTGTCAATGCTTTTGATAAGTTTGCTAAGATGATCATATTAGTGGTTTTTTTTACGGTTAATGACACCAATCCTTTTTCATGTTAAATAAATTTTCATTCTTGATAAAATATGATTGGTTATAATACGTTAATACATAAAGACATATATACATTACAGATGTGGCTATTTAATATTATTTGATTGATTAAATTTATTAAAATTAAAATTTGGTTTGTAATTTATGATTTTAGTGTTCAAACAGTGGTCATGATGTTTTTTCTTCAGTTATTTTTAGTTTGCTCATTCTATACTCAAAATTAGAGTTATTGAGCTATTATAGAGCTGAAAGAATGCAGAATTAATTGCCAATTCAATGTTGTAAGTTTGTAGAACATCTCTAAAGCTATAATGGCCTGGATTTTCATCGTAAAAGATACTATTACTTGAATTTATCTCACTGGTGGGTACAGATCGGCGAGACATTTTTCTTGGATTAACGTTGATTGCTAATACTGGCTTGCAAATCTTGACTATTTGATCTAATTTGACAAATCTGTTGATATGCAGTTCATAACCTTTCTTAGTGACTATCACAATTTTAGATTTTCTAATGGTGTTGGTTTCCTCATTCAGATGCAATCTTGTCTCACTTTTTAAAAATTCTTCCAATTAATTTGTTAAGAAATATGTATCAAATTTGTAATTGCAGTCAGTTGCGCAGTCCTGATGGTCTACGTAGACTTCACTTTCTATTTTATGGATGTTGGTTGCAATTTCCTTTTCTTATTTTCCTCACATTGTTTTTATGGATGCTTTTGCTTTTATTTTTCCAATTGAAAATCAAAAGAAGCTTTTCCTTTTAAAATAGTTTTCTTTTTCCAGTGGCCCCAATAACAGTCACATGATGGTTTTCACACACAGATATTTACATGTGTGGTCGATGTGTGACTGTGTGTGTCTGTGTGTGTGTGTGTGTGTGTGTGTGTGTGTGTATCTCTTTATATATGTCTCTTTTGTCTCTGTGTGTTTGTATATTTGTCTGTGTGTCTGTGTGTGTATCTGTGTTTGTAAATCTGTCTTGTGTCTCTTTTTCTGTCTCTGTCTTTCTTCCTCTCTTTGAGAGGTGTGTGTGTGTGTGTGTGTGTGTGTGTGTGTGTGTCAACCCAAGATGTCAGTCCTCACTTACCTTATACAAAGGATTCCTTGTTCACCACTGAGTACCTTTCTAGAAGCTGTCCCTGAGCTTCAGGACTTTCTTGTCTCCACTCCCTACCTCACTCTGTAAACTGAATTGACACATGCCACTGTGTGTTTGAGACTTACGTGGGTTCTGAAACCAAACCTATGCTAGCCAGCAAGTACTTGACCTCATCAGGTTTCCTCTAATGTATTTTACTTAATTTTGTTAAAAACAGTGCCGCTTCTCCTTCTTTAAAAGGAACAAGAATACCGGTGCAGGGAAGAGTGAGGCAAAGATTAAAACAGAGACTGAAGGGACACCCATTCAGAGCCTGGCCCACATGTGGCCCATACTTATACAGCCACCCAATTCAGAGGAGATGGATGAAGCTAAAGAAGTAAGGACCGATAGAGCCGGATGTCGCCTGCTCCTGAGAGACAAGGCAGCCAGAACAGCAGCAACATACAGAGGTCAATGCAGCAGCAAACCACTGAATCTGAGAACGAGACCCCTGTTGAAGGAACTGGAGAACTAACTGGAAGAGCTTGAAGGGCTGAGACCCCACAAGGTGCAACAATGCCAAGCAACCAGAGCTTCCAGGACTAAGCTACTACCTAAAGACTTTATACATGGATCGACCCGGACTGACCAGGTAGCAATGATCATCCTAGTAAGAGCACCAGTGGAAGGGTAGCAACCCTGGGTCCCATAAGACTGAACCCCAGCAACTAGACTGTTGGGGGAGGCAATGGGGGGAGGGTGGGTGGGAACACCATAAGAAGGGGAGGGGAGGGGATGTTTGCCCTGAAACCGGGAAAGGAATAACATCAAATGTATAAGGGCAAGAACACCGTTAATAAAAAAAAAAATAGTGTCAGCTTAATTTAAAATAAACCGTCATTAAATTCTTCCCAATGTGTCTTTCTTTCCACTTGTGCCCATATTCCTAACTGAAAGAGCTGTAATCAATTCTAACTCTCTTATACCACTATCCACCCTCTCTGGGACAGGAAATGTCAAGTTTATGTACTAATTTGGTTCTGGTCCATGAAGTTTAATCTTAACGCATGTGGACAGTATAGTCTAAATCGACAAAGGAAGATGCTGTGCATAACAGTGTCAAGATGCATAGTCCCATACATCATTTTTCATTTAAAATACAGGACACTGACTCTCTGAAAGAATAACGTGTTAATAATTTAGGGAAAGAATAAATTTATTTTATCTTAATTTGGCACATCGAAAATATTTAATTTTATTTTATGTTGGCCTAAATCGAGCAAAAAGTTAACTTACTTTTTTGAGAACTTCATACATGAGTGCACTGTATCTGTACCCCTCCTCCGCATCTGTATCACCCCGCATCCCAACTCCCTCCTCCACATCTATATCACCCCGTATCCCAACTCCCTCTTACATCTATGACCTCCCTAATTATTGTATGTCTGCAATGGTCTCTGCAGGCTACAAAACGAAGCTTCTTTAATGAGAGGTGAGTGCTACACACACACACACACTCACACACACACACACACACACACACACACACACACATGCACGCACATATCCTGCTGAGTCGATTAACCCATCAGAAGGCTCATTTCTGGAAAAAAAAATGATTCTCCCTGTCTCAGAGGCCATTCTAAGAACACACCCTTCTGTGGTTTTCCTATCCACACTGCCAGGTAAACTGGTATTGTCATTATGCCTGTCTTGTTCAGAGGACCATACAGCTGAGATTTCATGGGTGTGGTTTTCATGTTATAGAGAGAACATATTATCTCACAGCAGATATCCTGGTCCTCTGATTGCTAAAATCTCCCTTGTCCTTTGGCTGCTCTCTGAACCTTAGGTCTAGGGGTGTGCTATCTATGCATGGATTGGAGATGGGTACCCAACAGTTGGATGGCCCCTGCAATTTGACTAGTTCTGAGTTTTGTAATGGTCTCTGTCATCTACAAAATGAAGCTTCTTTGATGAGAGGTGAGCGCCACACTTTCTCTGTAGATGCGAGATAAGTGTTTTAGAATGCAGTTAGGGAATTACATACTTGTTTAGGAAAGTGGCAGAAGTAGGATTTTCTCTAGGGTCCATTGCCTGGCCAGCATGGGTAGTTGGCTAGACTGAGATCCAGACACACACTTTTGCCTATTAATTTCCTCTCTCACTGCACTAGACACCCCTCAAAGTGCCACTATGTTACTCTTAGGAGCATTCTTCCCAAGCTGGTCGCCACTTTAGTTTGTACACTCTCACACGTGGGTAAGATGGCTTTTCTCACTCAGCTGTTTGTCTTTCACTTTTAGAAATGATAAGAACTAATCCTCAGAGAGGAGGCTTCCAGGTCAGTTCTAGCTCAATTCCACATCCTGTGTCTGAAAGTGAGTGATAAGCTTTTCAACAGTAGAGTCTTATCTTCAAGTTCTGAGAGTCAACTAAGGGCCACAGTGCACAGCCTATATTACTTTTGTAGAATCTCTTAGACTCTTCATGGCATATTCAAAGAGGATTTCTTAACAGATATACCGTGGTTTTTGGTTGTTGTGGTTTGTTTTTGTTTGGTTTTTGGTTTTTGTTGTTGTTGTTTTTGCTTTTAGATAGTCTCTGACTCATGTGGGGAACGTTATCACACCAACCAGTATTACTTTGTGCAAACTACTTTCGATATAAACACAAATACAATACAATACATCACTAGTATATTTTAAATAAACATAAAATAATATGTTGTGTTTTTCAAATTAATAATACTCAGGATGTTTGAAAAACACAATACTTTTATTGAAATTAGATTTTAATACAATGTATTCTGATTATAGTTTTCTCTACCCCAATTCTTCCCAAATCTTTTCTCTTCTACTTCCCCACCCACCTTAAATCCATGCCATTTCTCTCTCTCATTAGGATACAAACATAGTAATATATATATATATATATATATATATATATATAAGTGTGTGTGTGTGTGTGTGTGTGTGTGTGTGTGTGTGTGTGTGTGTGTGTGCTGAAAACCTGTAAGAGAAAAAAGAAAAAGAAGAAGAGGAGGGAGGAGAAAGAGGAGGATAAGAAGAAGAAAATAAAGATAGAGAAAGAGAAGGGAGGGAGGGAGGGAGGGAAGAAAAAGAAAGAAAGAAAAGCCCTGACGAAGCATGATGAGACCAAGAACCTTCAAAAATGCCATAGAGTTTGTTTTGTTTGGGCTTCCATTGATGAGCACGGGAATGGTTTGTATGATCAGTGAGACTCCACTGAAGAGAAAATTATTTTTCCATTCGTGAATGATTATCTCACAAATTGGATATAGCTTGTGGGTGAGGGATGATGACTTGTGTCCATTTAGCCTCTCAGCACTGGAACCCCATCAGGCCCAGACTTGTGCGGGCCCTGTGCATGCTGCCACCGCCTCTAGGAGGATCATGTGAAAGCACAATATTTTTAAGGAGAGAAATTAAGGAGTAGATCCTCGCGTTATATGCTCATATTAACATAGAAGAGAGCTCTCATAACTGGAAGGCACACGTGATATTAAACAGACCTTAGGGCTATGAAGTGTTGAGAGTGTTCATGTGGAGTACTAGGCCACAGGAATGCAAATCATCTACGAAGCCAAGAGCGGAGCTAGCAGGTGGCTTCATCCATTCAGCTGATGTCAAAACACTTAGGCTCCTGCTCCTAACATCTGGAAAGACCCATTAATGTTTTACCTAAGTAGAAGACAGATCACAGAGCTGCTCCTTTAATATAAGAAAACCACAGTGTCAAAAGAAAGAGTCACTCGCCTATATTCTAAAAGTCACTTTCATTTTACATAAATAAATGCAGTCACTTTAGTTATATTGTACAGGGGTTTTACTCTCAGATTTTCCATACATCATTTCAATATTTTATGGAAAATATTTCCTTGACTTTTTGATGATTGACCAGATTTTCATAAAGAGAAAAATGTTTTTTAACTTTCATATGATTAACATTTGATACTTTTAAAATATTTCTATTACGAGGAGTTTGTATCATTATATATTATCTCTTGAATAACTTTTGAGAGATTAACATATAACAATAGAACATCTCAGGGAGAAAGGCCCTTTTCTATATCTGAAACCTAAAAGAAAACCATTTATATGTGAAATATATGTAAGTCATTCACACAAATATTGAAATTTTCAAGTTATACCAAACAAGTCACCTACTAGAAACAATTTTTACTACAACTCTTTCAAAACATTCTAAATGTTAAATTATAAAACCCATAATACACAGTGATTCTTTGCATTATTAGGTCTAACTTAAATGAGAAACATTAAATAATTCATATAGAATTACCTTGTACTGTACTAGGATTTTGCACACTACATCTCAAATGCAGTTCCAGTTGTCTCTCCTTGTACTCTCTCCCTCCACCCTTTTTCCCCACTTGTCACACCCATCTCCACTCCGATCACCCCACAGTCATCTCCACCTGATCCCTCTCAGCACCCATTCCCACCTGATCCCCTCACACCTATCCCCACCTGCCCCAGTCCACCTTCTATTTTACTTTCCTCTCCCAGGGAGAGCCATGCATTGGTTATCATTTACTTAACAGACAATATTCACTTATGTGTAAATGCATCTTGGTTACCTCTCAGGATGATCTAGTCTCATCCATTTGCCTGTAAATTTCATGATGCTGCATCTTCTAACACCTGAGTAATACTTCATCATGTACACATGTACCTCACATTTTCTTTATCCATCTTTCAAGAGGGATGATCAGAAGGGATTCCAGTTTTGAAGGTATTGTGATTAGAGCTGAAAGGAACATGGTTGATTAAGTATCTTTGTGGTAGAATGGGTGTATACCCAAGAGTGGTATAGCGATTCAAGTAGATGCGATTCTAGCTTGAGAACTGCACATATTGATTTCAAAGTGTTTGTACAAATTTCACTCCCACCAGCAATGGATGGAGGAGGTTCTGTTACACATCCTCACCTGAGTTGTCACTTGTATTATTGATTCATCCATTCAGACAGGTGCAGGACAGGATCTCAAAGTCCTTTCGATTTGCATTTCCCTGATGGCTAAGGGATGTTGAAATATTTATCTGTTAAAGGCTTCTGAGACCTCTATTGAGAATTTTCTTGTTTAGGTATTTTCCCATTTTTAAATTGGATTTTTTAAATGTCTAGTTTCTTGCATTCTTTATGGATATTCTATTTTGGATATTAGTCCTCTCTACTGGACATGTGGTAGTTTGTAAAAATTCACCCATTCTTGTAGGATGCTGCTTTGTCCGAATGACAGTGCTATTTGCTATCCAAGAGAGTTTTCAGCTTCATGATCTTATTTATGGTGACCTTAGCACTCAGGGCATCAGTGTTCTGTTCAGAAAGCTATCTCCAGCAATCTAAAATGACCTCCAAGAGGTTCCTCATTTTCTCTCTGGGAAAGTTTAGTATCCGATTCTGCAAGGATGTCTTCGAGCCACTTGGACTTGAGTTTTTGGTGAGGAGAGAAGTATGGATCAAACTGCATCTTCAGAGACATCTAGCCTTGATCAGACCATTTGTTAAGATTATGCCTTGTTTGTTTTTTAGTGTGTATTTCATTTCTTTATCAAAAAATCAGGGTGACCATATGTGTGGATTTCTGTCTGGCCTCAATTCCATTGATCAATATGTCTGTTTTTATGCCAATAACATATGGTTTTCATTACTATACCCTTTATGTGCAACGGAAATTGGAACAGTGAGATTCCAGAAACAGCAGTGGGAAACTACCCATAACAAGGCTAGGAAAGTCATCCTAAGGAGGAAGACCCTGTAGTAGGGTACAGAGAGTTCAGCTGATCATCTGATGCTACCAGGTGAGGCTTTTTTGAATGAGGACTTGGTTGCATTTCTAGTTGTTGACCGAAGAATTCCAAGAAATTCTCCAAGTAACTAGGCGCATTACTTGGCAGACAAAGGTTGCCTTCTAACTGTCAAGAAAATTTAATACAAAGATAATATAAGTCACCAACATGGAGAGTTGAGCTGGTGCCTACATCGAATCCATCACCCCTTTGTCTTCTAGTCTCGTAAATAAGGAAGTTTTAAATTATGAAAAAGAAACATGGATAATAGCTCAGCCACAAAACTTTGACCAAAAATCTGTCCTGGGGAAATATGCTACAGCAATGGTGGCAAGAATCAGAAATACAACCATCAAGCACCATTTGACTCAAGACCCATCCTTGAGAAACAGAACTCCATACCCAACCAAGAACTGTAGAAACTAGCCAGCCCAGAGACCAGAATAAAATCAATGCCACAGTTCTTTAAAAAATATATCAATTAAATGATGCTCATTTTAGTGTCTTTGACAACCATAGGAGATCACTGCCTATACAGTGATCAGTGAGGCTTTCTCTGGCAACAGATGAGAACATATCATTGGGGGGGGGAGAGAGTTTAAATGGGAGGTCTCCATCAAATTTTGAGCATGGAAGCCTGGGAAATTGTAAGAACCAGAGAGCACAGAAGACACCAGAAGAACAAGGTCTCTCTGACTAAGTTGAGAAAGGGATCGTGATGAACTCTCACAGATCAGTGCAGTAAGCACAGGTCTTCCATGGAACTGCACCAAGCGTTCTGAATAAATATTATAGTTTATTAGCTAGTATTTTATGGGACCCCTGACTATGAGGTAGATCAAGGAGTCAATGACTCATGCCTGCTTTTGACTCTCTTCTTCCTGTTGCTTCCTGAGTTACCTTCATTCAACTTAACATGATAGTTTTGCTTCATCTTCATATTTTAGTTTGTCAAGTTTAAATGTCATTTTTAGAAGCTTGGTTCCTTTCTTAATCAGGGAGAGAAGAGGAGGACGAAATGGGTGAGGAAGAGCAGAGCAAGGAGAACTAAAAATCAGGATTTATTGTATAAAAAGAATCTATTTTAATAAAAGGAAAAACAAACAATTACATTATACATTTTGTGAATTAATTTTATTTGTATTCTTTCTTGTCCTAGAACTGTAAAGTTTATGTATTTGTGGTTACAGATAGTCTATGTCTTTATAGAAAAGTATTTTTCTAACTGATTGCTAAAATTCCAAATTTGTTCCACCACAAATGTGAAGTTCTGAGTTGTGGTATCTCATCAATACTTGGTTTTCCAACTGGCCAGTTTCTCTGATCATTCATAAATGTTCTTTCCTTTTGAATTTTCCAGGAGTTCATTGTTGGTGCTATTTGTGTGTGTGACTTTTGTATACCACAGTCTTAGTCAACACAAGCCAACGTTTCTAAGGTGACAAGCAATGCAGTCATCTCGAGTAACTGTAGGCTTTTCTTTCGAAAGTTTCAAAATAAAGTGTAATAGGTTTTTTAATCGCAGGAATTTTTACATTCAGTCTTTATTCTAGGACACAACTAAAATGTACTTTGGCTGCTTTACTCTGCCATCATTTATTTCACATTGCTTACAAAAGACAAACAAACAAAACAAAAAAAGAAACTAGAAAACTGTGAAAGTTAGAAATACACTTTCAGAAATGGCTCCAGAAGACAAATATCTAGAATAGAAGAACACACCGGCACATTTATAATTTACTTAGTTTTCAGGTAATTTCTGTGGTATAGATACACATGCACGTGCAGATGTGTGCACCATTCAAACCTGTGGAGGCCAGAGGATAACATGGATTACCTTTTTCTACCACTCTTTTCACCTTCCTTTCCACTGAAAATCAGGGACTGATGGCCTTCAACCCTCCTACTTCCTTCTGCCCTGGACCGTGGGTTACATGCATTCAACATGAGACTTTAGGGATTTTAACCTAGGCCCTCACATAATCGATACAGCAAAAGCCTCACCCATTGCTCCCATCTCCCAAGCCTGTACATTCTTTTAAAATCTTTGTAATGAACAATAAGTACACACTTGTTTTCAAAGGATAAAAGTCATGTGATGCAGTTAATGTGGGGTGGCTAAAAATACAGGTACAAGCAAAGCCTAGAAGGACCAGTTGGTTGTGCAAAGCTCTAGATGTTTGGTAGCCCAATGCCATTTAGCAAGAGTATTCATGTTCTCAACAAAGAATGGAATGTGTGGTTAGTATTAGAAAGTTAGTTGGCATAGAAGAAATAATTTTCAATGAAAATGAAAACTAGGGAGGAATTTTCCTTCTCACCACGGGACTTAAGAGATAAATACAGCTCCCATTGCTTCCTTTTCAGAAGCCTTGTTGAATAAGAAAACTAATTTTGCCATTGGTATCTGTTTGTCTTGTTCTTTCTTCCTATAGTTAAGGTAGAAGGTTTCACTTTTAGCCAAAGAGGAGCATAACAGATTTGGGGTCAACTCTATTCTGAATTATATTGTCTCACACACAGTTTGTCTCAATTTGTCTCCTCCTTGTAGATTTATGAAAGGGACTGAAGTCAGTAGTCCCATTGGCTGCTGAGTTGAAGCCATTATAATATCAAATGTCATCTATACAGTGCAGTAGTACAAGTTAGCGAAGTTCAAGGTGATGTCTGTATGTTCCACTGTTTCTAAATTCTAGTCCATATTTTCAAAGCTGAGTTGCTGGATCTTGAAAAGTGCAAATATAACATTCAGGAAACAATGAATCAATATTCAAGAAGATGTCTATTTTTAGAGTCAGCATTATTTCTTTCCTTCAAATAAACTACCAATGTGTTTGATTGCTATATAAGTTTCTTCTCAATACCCTTGGGAGGGAATAGGGAGGCAAAGTTTAGAACAGAAGCTGAAGGAACACCCATTCAGAGGCTGCCCCACATGTGGCCCATACATATACAGCCACCAAACTAGATAAGATGGATGAAGCAAAGAAGTAGATCTCTCCTGAGAGACACAGCCAGAATACTGCAAATACATAGGCAAATGTCAGCAGCAAACCACCTAACTGAGGAACGGACCCCCTGCTGAAGGGAATCCCAGAGAAAGGACTGAAGGGGCTGAAGGGGCTGGAGACCTACATGAACAACAATGCCAACCACAACCAGGAGCTTCCCAGGGACCAAGCCACCACCCAAAGATCATATTGACTGACCCTGACTGACTTGCAGGTAGCAAATGAATATCCTGCAAGAGCACCAGTGGAAGGGGAAGCCTGGGTCCAAGACTGAACCCCAGTGAGTCGCATTGTTGGGGAGGGCGGAATGGGGGAGGATGGGAGGGAACACCATAGAGAAGGGAGGGGGAGGGTTAGGGGATGTTGGCCCAGAAACCGGGAAAGGAATAACAACTAAATGTAAATAAGAGATACCCAAGTTAATAAAGATGAGAAAAAACAAGTTTCTTCCAACAAAGTCCTCATGCTGCCATCCAGCTATGTCTGAAGACACTTTTCATTATTACAATGAAGAGATACTCGGAGATAGTAGAAATCAGAGATTCTGCTCAACATCATAAATGCACTCACATGCCTCCTCCTTGCAAAGAATGACAAAATATCAGCCCTCCCCAAATATCTAGATAAGATGAGAAACCTGCAAATGACAATATACACAATTTGTCTAGTGACATTGATTCCTGGCCAGCTCATTCTTTGCAATGGGATAGAAAGCAGATTAATACTGTTTTGGGTTCCTTATGTTTCTCTGTATATGCTCTGTTTATAGATGTCTTAAAACAGGTTTCACAATTGGCCTATACATATTCAACAGGATTGCAGCTTCCCAATTCAAAAATGCATCTCCTATTACTCCACACAAAAATTATAACCATGTAAACTTTACTGTTCTGTTTCATCTATAGAAAAAGATAGATCATAAGATATGCATATTTTTAAAGTTTTAATAAATTTTACTATCGATTAAGGTGTAATTGAATATAATTATATATCTGTATCAATATCAATATCAATATCAAAATTATCATTAGTGCACCAATATTCTTGATTCTTCTTCTACAGCTTGCCCTTTGCAACTCTTTTCTCCATTTTCTACTAATTCTTTTTACTAACTTAGAGAAATTTTATAATTTCTAGAATCAGGTGTTTCTTTACCTTATTTATTTACTTTATGTATTGATACTCTGTGGCTATAGTATAGCTCTTCAGACCAATTGTGAAGAGGGCATGGGTATCCCATTACAGATGGTATTGTGAGCCACCATGCGTGATTGTTGGGAATTGAACTTAGGACCTCTGGAAAAGAAGCTAGTGCTCTTGTCCACTGAGCTATTCCCCCAGCCTCCCTAGGGGTTTCAATTTCATCATGTATTACAGTCTATAATAATAGCATTTCTATCATAAATAAGATTATATTAATTAAAACTCTATTCTTATTGATTCCCTAAAAGTTTATTAATTTTAGGAATTATAATAATCATTGTACTTGATCATCTTTTTCTTTAGTATTATTTTAATTATAATGGCTAACTTAAACAAAATATTTTAAGGAAATGATTGATTATTTATTTTGCCCTTAACTTGGTCTGTGATAAGTTGCATTAGTTATCACTTATTTTTAAGTGCCATTGGCGTGACACAATTGATTCAATTTGTTGATGTTTGCTAGAATCATTGTATTTGTGGCAATGATCATTTATGAATCATTTAATGATTATTTATTGATTCAGTAAATTTGTTTGCCATTTTATTGATAACCACGCTTAAGTACAGAGAATACACCATCAAACAAAATAAAAAGTAACAATAAATCGAATCTAGCATACTCA